>NC_069500.1:488230447-488320447 GCF_027579735.1 Bombina bombina | reverse complement strand
GTCATTCAACCGAAGGCTAGGAAGAAAAAGGAGAAACTATAGGGTGCAGTGTTGACTGAAAGTTTTTAAATAAAAATATATTGCCTGTCTTAATAAACAGGGCGGGCCGTGGACTCGATACATCACAAGAGAAATAAATTTATCAGGTAAGCATAAATTATGTTTTCTCTTGTAAGATGTATCGAGTCCACGGATTCATCCATACTTGTGGGATACCAATACCAAAGCTTTAGGACACGGATGAAGGGAGGGACAAGACAGGGACCCTAAACGGAAGGCATCACTGCTTGTAGAACCTCTCTCCCAAAAATAGCCTCCGAAGAAGCAAAAGTATCAAATTTGGAAAATGTGGAAAAAGTATGAAGCGAAGACCAAGTCGCCGCATTACAAATCTGTTCAACAGAAGCCTCATTTTTAAAAGCCCATGTGGAAGCCACAGCTCTAGTAGAATGAGCAGTAATTCTTTCAGGAGGCTGCTGGCCAGCAGTCTCATAGGCCAAACGGATAATGCTTTTCAGCCAAAAGGAAAGCGAGGTAGCCGTAGCCTTTTGACCTCTCCGTTTACCAGAATAAACAACAAACAATGAAGATGTTTGACGGAAATCTTTAGTTGCTTGTAAGTAGAACTTTAAAGCACGAACCACATCAAGATTGTGTAACAGACGTTCCTTCTTTGATGAAGGATTAGGACACAGTGAAGGAACAACAATCTCCTGATTGATATTCCTATTAGAAACAACCTTAGGAAGAAACCCAGGTTTGGTAAGCAAAACCACCTTATCTGCATGGAAAACAAGGTAAGGTGAATCACATTGTAAAGCAGATAGCTCAGAAACTCTTTGAGCCGAAGAGATAGCTACTAAAAATAAAACTTTCCAAGATAGAAGCTTAATATCCATGGTATGCATAGGTTCAAACGGAACCCCTTGAAGAACTTTAAGAACTAAGTTTAGGCTCCATGGCAGAGCAACAGGTTTAAATACAGGCTTGATTCTGACCAAGGCCTGACTAAATGCTTGAACGTCTGGGACATCTGACAAACGTTTGTGTAACAGAATAGACAAAGCAGATATTTGTCCTTTTAGGGAACTAGATGATAATCCCTTCTCCAATCCTTCTTGGAGAAAGGACAATATTCTAGGAATCCTAATCTTACTCCATGAGTAACCTTTGGATTCCCAACAATAAAGATATTTGCGCCAAATCTTATGATAGATCTTCCTGGTAACAGGCTTTCTAGCCTGAATCAGGGAATCAATGACCGACTCAGAGAAACCACGCTTTGATAGAATCAGGTGTTCAATCTCCAAGCAGTCAGACGCAGAGAAATTAGATTTGGATGCGTGAATGGACCTTGGATTAGAAGGTCCTGCCTCATTGGCAGAGTCCACGGTAGAACCAAGGACATGTCCACTAGGTCTGCATACCAAGTCCTGCGTGGCCACGCAGGTGCTATCAGAATCACTGAAGCTCTCTCCTGCTTGATTCTGGCAACCAGACATGGGAGGAGAGGAAACGGTGGAAATACATAGGCCAGATTGAAGGACCAAGGTACTGCTAGAGCATCTATCAGTACTGCCTGGGGATACCGGGACCTGGACCCGTAACGAGGAAGTTTGGCATTCTGACGGGACGCCATCAAATCCAATTCTGGTGTGCCCCATAGCTGAATCAGCTGGGCAAATACCTCCGGATGGAGTTCCCACTCCCCCGGATTAAAAGTCTGACGACTTAGGAAATCCGCCTCCCAGTTCTCTACTCCTGGGATGTGGATTGCTGAGAGATGGCACGAGTGATCCTCTGCCCATCTGATTATTTTGGTTACCGCCATCATCGCTAGAGAACTCCTTGTTCCTCCTTGATGATCGATATAAGCTACAGTCGTGATGTTGTCCGACTGAAACCTGATGAATTTGGCCGCAGCAAGCTGAGGCCACGCCTGAAGCACATTGAATATCGCTCTCAGTTCTAGAATGTTTATCGGGAGGAGAGATTCCTCCCGAGACCATAAGCCCTGTGCTTTCAGTGAGTTCCAGACTGCACCCCAGCCTAGCAGGCCGACATCTGTCGTTACAATGAGCCACTCTGGTCTGCGGAAACACATTCCCTGAGACAGGTGGTCCTGAGACAACCACCAGAGAAGAGAATCTCTGGTCTCCTGGTCCAGATGCAGTTGAGGAGATAAATCTGCATAATCCCCATTCCATAGTTGCAGTGGTCTGAGGTGTAGGCGGCAAAAGGAACTATGTCCATTGCCGCTACCATGAGTCCGATTACCTCCATACACTGAGCCACTGATGGCCGAGGAATGGAATGAAGAGCTCGGCAAGTGGTTAATAGCTTTGATTTTCTGACCTCCGTCAGAAATATTTTCATTTCTACTGAGTCTATCAGAGTCCCTAGGAAGGAAACTCTTGTAAGAGGGAAGAGAGAACTCTTTTTTATGTTCACCTTCCACCCGTGAGATCGCAGAAAAGCCAACACCATGTCCGTGTGAGACTTGGCTAGCTGGAAAGTCGACGCCTGAATTAAGATGTCGTCTAGATAAGGCGCCACTGCTATGCCCCGCGGTCTTGGAACCGCCAGAAGGGACCCTAGCACCTTTGTAAAAATTCTGGGAGCCGTGGCCAACACGAACGGAAGGGCCACAAACTGGTAATGCCTGTTTAGAAAGGCGAATCTGAGGAATTGATGATTATCTCTGTGAATAGGGATGTGTAGATACGCATCCTTTAAGTCCACGGTAGTCATATATTGACCCTCCTGGATCAGAGGTAGAATAGTCCGAATAGTCTCCATCTTGAATGATGGTACTTTGAGGAATTTGTTTACAATTTTGAGATCCAAGATTGGTCTGAAAGTTCCCTCTTTTTTAGGAACCACAAACAGGTTTGAGTAAAACCCTAGCCCTTGTTCCTCTTTTGGAACCGGGCGGATCACTCCCATGGTATGTAGGTCTTCTACACAGCGTAAGAACGCCTCTCTCTTTGTCCGGTTTACAGACAATCGAGAAATGTGAAATCTCCCCCTTGGAAGGGAGTCTTTGAATTCCAGAAGATATCCCTGGGACACAATTTCTAAAGCCCAGGAATCGCGAACATCTCTTGCCCAAGCCTGAGCGAAAAGAGAGAGAGTATGCCCCCTACTAGATCCGGTTCCGGATCGGGGGCTACCCCTTCATGCTGTCTTGGAGGCAGCTGCAGGCTTCTTGGCCTGTTTACCCTTGTTCCAAGCCTGGTTAGGTCTCCAGACTGACTTGGATTGGGCAAAATTCCCCTCTTGCTTTGCAGCAGGGGAAGCTGAAGCGGGACCACCCTTGAAGTTCCGAAAGGAACGAAAATTATTTTGTTTGGTCCTTATCTTATTTGTTCTATCCTGAGGGAGGGCATGGCCTTTCCCTCCAGTGATGTCTGAAATAATCTCTTTCAGTTCAGGCCCGAATAGGGTCTTTCCTTTGAAAGGGATGTTCAAAAACCTTAATTCTTTGCCGCTAATTTAGCCAGTTGGAATGCGGCATCTGTAATAAAAGAATTAGCCAACTTAAGGGCCTTAATTCTGTCCATAATCTCCTCTAATGGAGTCTCCATCTGAAGAGCCTCTTCTAGAGCCTCGAACCAGAAAGCAGCTGCAGTAGTTACAGGAACAATGCACGCAATAGGTTGAAGAAGAAAACCTTGATGAACAAAAATTTTCTTCAGGAGACCCTCTAATTTTTTATCCATAGGATCTTTGAAAGCACAACTGTCTTTGATAGGTATAGTTGTACATAGCTCCCTCCACCTTAGGAACTGTCTGCCACGAGTCCCGCATGGTGTCAGATATGGGAAACATTTTCTTAAAAACAGGAGGGGGAGTGAACGGAATACCTGGTCTATCCCACTCCTTAGCAATAATATTCACAATCCTCTTAGGGGCTGGAAAAACATCAGTGTAAACAGGAACCTCTAAGTATTTATCCATTTTACACAATTTCTCTGGAACCACTATAGGGTCACAATCATCTAGAGTCGCTAATACCTCCCTGAGCAATAAATAGGCCCCTCCCACCTCAATCGATGTTTTGAGGCCTATCAGAAACACACCAGAGTGTTTCTTAACTAACCATGTGGGCTAAAAAACCCTAAAACAAGCCACAATGACCCCTTAAAGTCCCTCCAAAAAACGTTATATTTGCATCTTTACTAAATAAACAAAAACATTTTTTCCTATCAGTGTCACCAGTAACTAATGAGCCCTTCAAGCAAGCTGGGATTCCTATCCAAGTGTCTGAATACAACTTACCCTTCCCTCATGGGGATATTGCCAGCCTTTTCTAGAATTAACACAGTCTGTCTAGAAAAATATAGACTGAACATACCTTAATGCAGTTTAGCCTGCAAACCGTTCCCCCAACTGAAGTTTTCCTGTACTCTTCAGCCCTTGTGAGAACAGCAGTGGATCTTAGTTAAAAAGTGCTAAGATTATCATCCTCCTTGCAGAAATCTACATCCCTTTTCTGCCAGAGAGTAAATAGTACACACCGGTACCATTTAAAATAAACTTTTGCTTGAGAAATAAAAAAACTAACATTTTTGTCACCACACTCACTCTGCCCTTCCTAGTACTTAGAGTAGGCAAAGAGAATGACTGGGGGGTGGAGCTAAGGGAGGAGCTATATAGACAGCTCTGCTGTGGGTGCTCTATTTGCCACTTCCTGTAGGGAAGGAGAATATCCCACAAGTATGGATGAATCCGTGGACTTGATACATCTTACAAGACAAATTAAGCGTTCAATCTCCAAGCAGTCAGCTGCAGAGAAACTAGATTCAGATGATGGAAGGGACCCTGAATGAAAAGGTCTTTCCTCAATGGGAGCTTCCATGGTGTCTGAGATGACATGTCCACCAGATCGACATACGAGGCCACGCCGGGGCGATGAGGATCACCGACGCCCTCCCCTGTTTGACTCGAGCAATCACCCGGGGAAGAAGAGCAAACAGAGGGAATACATAAGCTAGGCTGAAAGACCAAGGCACTGCCAAGGCATCTATTAGCGCGGCCTGAGGATCCCTGGACCAGTATCTCGGAAGCTTGGTATCCCCTGGGATAGATGAGCCAGCGACAACCACCATAGAAGAGAGTCCCTTGTCTCCGGATCCAGATCTATTTGAGGAGACAAATCTGTATAATCTCCATTCCACTGCCTGAGCATGCCTAATTGCAGAGGCCTGAGATGATAACGAGCAAACAGAACGATGTCCAGTGCCGCCACCATCAATCCGAATACTTCTATGCACTGAGAAACTGACTGACGAGGATTGGACTGAATGAGTCGACATGTATTTAGAATTTGTAACTTTCTGACCTCCGTCAGAAAAATCATCAAAGAAAGTCGAGTATGGTTCCTAGAAAGGGTACTCCTTTCTGAGGAACTAACTACTCTTTTCCAAATATAACTTCCACCCGTGGGTCCTTAGGAAGGAAAGCACAATGTCGGTATGGGACCTTGCCAGTTGAAAAGATGACGCCTGGAGCAGTATATCGTCCAGAAAAGGCGCCACCATGATGCCCCATGGACTGAGAACCGCCAACAAAGACCCCAGAGCCTATGTGAAAATTCTGGGTGCCGTAGTGAGACCGAAAGGGAGAGCCACAAACTGAAAATGTTTGTCCAGAAAGGCAAACCTCAGGAACTTGTGATGTTCTCGTGGATAGGAACATACAGATATGCGCCCATTAGATCCACTGTCATAAATTGGCCCTCCTGTATCAATGGAAGGATGGTACGACTAATTTTTATCCTAAAAGATGGAACTCTGAGAAACTTGTATAAACTCCGGTGGTCTAAGAGAGGTCTGAAGGTTCCCTCTTTCTTGGGAACTACAAAACAGAGTTGAAAAAAGCCCTGCCCCTGTATAGAAACAGGACAAAGGACTCCCATGGAATAGAGGTCTCTTATATAATGCAAGACTGCTAATTTTATTTTCATTTTTCTTTTTTTTTATATATAAGGTCTGCCGATAAACTTGAAGCAAACACCTGTCCACTTTGAATCCCGGAAACACTATTTTCCAATTGTCCAGGGATTCTGAACATCTTGAACCCAATCCTGATCTCCATCAAGCCAGGTTCCAAGAAAACCTTCTTATAATGAATCATTAAAATAAAAAAAAATTTTGACTCAGCGCACACAGCTGTCTAACAAGACTCTAATCAAAAGGCTCAGTGATCTGGGACAGAGAAACCTGAAACCTATCCCCTCTGATAACCTCAAGGCAAAAATTTGAAATAAAAGATTTAGCCCATTTGAAAGCCTACATCCTATCCTGGTTTTTATCCATGGGGGTTTCTGACGTAATAGAATCAGACAACACATCAACCCAATATGCCGTCATACCAATGACATTTGCAAAGTACACTGCCAGTTACCCTGGTAGATATTCTAAGTCTAAGGGTATAGTAGTTCTCATACCTAAGCTGGAAACTACCCCTTCCACCCTAGGGAATGATTGCCCAACTCCTTAAACATAGGAAATGCGGTGAATAGCTGCAGCTGGTTGTAAACTGCAAACCATCCGCTAGCTAGACAGCTAAGCCACCCATCAGGCTACCACAGCTGGCTGTTTCCATTCTTCACAGCTTGCTGGATGCACTAGGACACCAACACCGGTAATGTCGGAGTTGCCCAGGGTAGCTAAAACCTCCTAAACCAACAAATGGAGGTGTGCAAGCTAAAAACTGAAATAAAAAAACAATCTCAGGAGCAAATTAAATAATGTCCCATTTGAGTATGATAATTCTCTCTCAGGTAATCCCGAAGTATCTTCCTATTTCAGGTAATAGGGAAGAACCATTCGGAATAAAAACTAGTTAATCAAGTTTCAATTCTAAATGATTGAAAATAAGACCTCTATGCAAAACAACTCTGGATGGAGTGAGAAAGCAAGTGCAGAGCACTGCATGTGGCCATAAAGTTTAGAGGAACACTATAGTGGAAGTGTGTGGCAGAGATTGAACGTTGGCAGCAGACTCCTCACAAGGAGGAATTAAACCAATCATCAAGTTAAATTTTGTAATAAAAGTTAATAAAAAATGTTACCTTAAATTTTAAAAGGTAATTTTTTTTATTTAATTTTTTTTAAATAAACTGAACCTCTTTACTTCCTCTAACGCTTTCCCTGTAATATGTGGAATGCAGACAACGCATCAGAACTTGTGAAGAAAGCGAAGTCTAGATTGTTGTAGAAGAGACGCAGGGCACTGCATGTGAGGGCAATACAATTTTGTATCTGTAATTAGATTTCTAGGAATAAAATTCCTCACATACAGGAGGAACGGAAAATGAGTTAATGGGTAAAACATTGTGCAACAACACAAAAGAAAGAATCCCTGCATAGTCTCTTGGTCCATTTTTCACACAAAAAACAAGATTTACCAACAAATTCTATAATGCTATAATAAATTTAGAAACGTTACTGTCCCTTTAAATTTTAAAAGGGAAATTTAATTTTTCTATTTAAATAAACATGAACTGTTTTAAAAACTAGGCAATTTAGGGCACAGCCATCGTGCATAATCGACACCCTCAGTAAGAAAAACTGCTGAGGAGCTTGTCGAAAAGAAAAAAACTCTCTCCCTCTGATCAGTTATCAGATCGGGACTGCACCGCAATAGGGGAAAAAACATCTCCGGTCCGAAATACGCACATGATTAAGAAGGTGCGTAATAGGACCTGTAACAGAGTAACTCAGCGCTTTCCCTGCAATATGGTGTACGTTAACAAAAAACAGACAGCTCCCGGCATGTTTTTCTTTTTATGTAAACGCCGGGAGAAAAAAAAAGGCACGCTCGACCAAGGACCGCCCTTCGTGGGCGTTAACAAATACCTCACGGTCGACATGTTAAATTAATAAAATGAGTAAGAAACATGTATATGACCGTAGGGAGATTACCCCAGAGACCTTTTAGCAACAAAAGTGCCCAATTAAGTCCGCAACAAGCGACATCAGTACAGACATCTTCAGGTCGGTATGTCTTCTGTAAGAACCGCCGGGAGAAGTGATTAAGCCCTCCAGTGCCTGTGCTGGCTGTCGCATTTAGTCTCCTATGTAGCAGAGACAAGTTATGCCAATAAAAATAAAGTGCCCAATTCCATTAAGGGCTTCCTTATTCCATCTAAACAAAGCAAGTGCCCAACTTCTTCTGAGTCCTTTCTTGTAACCCCAGAAATAAAAAAGTCAGCACTCACCTCAATCTGCCCGACAGCAAAGGCAGTACACACGGCTTGCGAGGTCCTTATTTTCTCCTCACATTGGCCTGTGGAAATAAAAAGTACTGAGTTTTACTCTTCCCTCAGACTTTACAAGCAGGGCAGCATCAGTATGGGAGGCGCAGTGAGAATTATGTCCCACAAGTTCCCATTGCTTTAAAGCCACCAAATGCTTCTCTTGTTACTGAAGAGACTGATCTGGTCTAGGCTACACCCCAGAACAAAGTAGCACACTGAGGCACCACTTTTAAAAATAATAAACTCTTGATTGAAGAATCTATAACACCTCACTTTGCCTCTTCCTATTAATAACACAGGCAAAGAGAATGACTGGGGTGGGAGGGAAGGGAGGAGCTATATATACAGCTCTGCTGCCTCCTCCTGCTGACCAGGAGGCGTAATCCCACAAGGATGAAATCCGTGGACTCATCGTATCTTGAAAAAGAAAAAGACAAGTCCCTGCTAACAATTATGAAAGTTGAAAAAAGAATCACAAACCATACCCCATATACATCCCACTACAAAGCACTGTACTCTGAGTTGAAACCAGGCCTTAGTAATGACTAAAAAACACCCTCTATGAAGAACCAAATGCGCATCTTTTTTCTTCAACCAACTCAAGCAGATGCAAAGTAAAGTCTGGGGTATGTGTGGGATGGTTTTTTTATAGGGCTCAAGTAATGTAAAGACTGCTAAGTAACCGATTTGATGACTTGCTCCAAAAGGTGCATTGTACTCTCAAGTTAGCCAAAGAACTAGTCAAATGAGATTTCAACAGAAAGCCAGTTAAAGCCAAGCCCAAAATATAATGGTGGGATATATCCATCCATATAAGTAAGCTGTAGGGGTAGTTAATGTGAAATAATTAAGAGTTTTAGTTATATGAACCGGTTTTGGAGCTGCCAAAAAAACTTTTTGGCCAGAATTACATTCAACCTTCAATGAGGCCCTTTTAATCAAGATAGTGATGAATACTGCCTTAACAGTGAGCTCCTTCAATAGCGTCTACAAACAATGCCTAAAACTGGGAATGCTGCATGACATGCAACAAAAGACATGCCTAGTATGGAAGGATGAAGACTAAAATTATTCAGTAAGAAGGGTCACCGCATTAAGGTGAAATACGGAGTGTTGCCAAAACATCAGAGTATACATAAACTTAGACTGTAAAAAAAAAATAAAAGGAGGTGGTAACACAAGAGAACAAGTATAAAGCACAGGTGATTAACTAAAACGAGCAAAAACTAAGTTGGAGATCCTTGGCTTTGAAGGGTCAGTACACTGTAAAATTGTTTTTATATTAATGTATTTTCAGTGACTTGTTATACTAGCTGCAGAGTATAAAATGTATGAGAAATTGCATTTTCAGGTTTATTTGTGTATATGAAATAGCTGGTTGTGTGCTTTTAAACCACAGCCCATTGCAATGGTTTGAGTTTCAGGTAATATGTCTCATTATGTTATCACTTTGTGTACACACACTTGCTTTCTTGTCTTAAATTTGTCTAGGAAACTAAAGCTCAATACATAGAGAGAACAATGGAAATGATCATTTTATTACTTAACTATCCTGCACCCCACTGTGAGTGTCATTTAGCTGATGCTCCAGTATCAAAACTTTCAGTATAGGTTGGGAAACCACAAGCTAAATCAGCTTTTTAAAAGGCCAAAATAAGGGTAAAGAAGCTACTTGTAAACAATTTAATAAACAGCAGCAGGTAAAATGGATCATTGGGAACAATTTAAATGGGAGACATTTTTTGGGTGAACTGTCCCTTTAAAACAAGACAGAAAACACCTTGTGGTTCCTTTGGCCAAAAGAAAGACAATTTGCATGCACTACACAAGCCAATAAACAGATTTTTCCCAGACAGATGCACCTTCTGGCCACCATTACTGCTAGAACCTGACAAAGTTAAAGGGATAGTAAAGCCCAAATTAAAGGGACATTAAACCCACTTTTTTTCTTTCACGATTCAGATACATAATACAATTTTAAACAACATTCCAATTTCCTTTTTTATCTAATTTGCTTCATACTTTAGATATCCTTTGTTGAAAAAATAGCACTGCACAAAGGTGAGCCAATCACATGAGGCATCTATGCGCAGCCACCAATCAGCAGCTACTGAGCCTATCTAGATATGCTTTTCAGCAAAGGATATCAAGCAAATGAAGCAAATTAGATAATAAAAGTAAATTAGAAAGTTGCTTAAAAACAGAATTTATGTTTACCTGATAAATTTCTTTCTCCAACGGTGTGTCCGGTCCACGGCGTCATCCTTACTTGTGGGATATTCTCTTCCCCAACAGGAAATGGCAAAGAGCCCAGCAAAGCTGGTCACATGATCCCTCCTAGGCTCCGCCTACCCCAGTCATTCGACCGACGTTAAGGAGGAATAATAGCATAGGAGAAACCATATGGTACCGTGGTGACTGTAGTTAAAGAAAATAAATTATCAGACCTGATTAAAAAACCAGGGCGGGCCGTGGACCGGACACACCGTTGGAGAAAGAAATTTATCAGGTAAACATAAATTCTGTTTTCTCCAACATAGGTGTGTCCGGTCCACGGCGTCATCCTTACTTGTGGGAACCAATACCAAAGCTTTAGGACACGGATGAAGGGAGGGAACAAATCAGGTCACCTAAATGGAAGGCACCACGGCTTGCAAAACCTTTCTCCCAAAAATAGCCTCAGAAGAAGCAAAAGTATCAAACTTGTAAAATTTGGTAAAAGTGTGCAGTGAAGACCAAGTCGCTGCCCTACATATCTGATCAACAGAAGCCTCGTTCTTGAAGGCCCATGTGGAAGCCACAGCCCTAGTGGAATGAGCCGTGATTCTTTCGGGAGGCTGCCGTCCGGCAGTCTCGTAAGCCAATCTGATGATGCTTTTAATCCAAAAAGAGAGAGAGGTAGAAGTTGCTTTTTGACCTCTCCTTTTACCTGAATAAACAACAAACAGGGAAGATGTTTGTCTAAAATCCTTTGTAGCATCTAAATAGAATTTTAGAGCGCGAACAACATCCAAATTGTGCAACAAGCGTTCCTTCTTTGAAACTGGTTTCGGACACAGAGAAGGTACGATAATCTCCTGGTTAATGTTTTTGTTAGAAACAACTTTTGGAAGAAAACCAGGTTTAGTACGTAAAACCACCTTATCTGCATGGAACACCAGATAAGGAGGAGAACACTGCAGAGCAGATAATTCTGAAACTCTTCTAGCAGAAGAAATTGCAACTAAAAACAAAACTTTCCAAGATAATAACTTAATATCAACGGAATGTAAGGGTTCAAACGGAACCCCCTGAAGAACTGAAAGAACTAGATTGAGACTCCAAGGAGGAGTCAAAGGTTTGTAAACAGGCTTGATTCTAACCAGAGCCTGAACAAAGGCTTGAACATCTGGCACAGCTGCCAGTTTTTTGTGAAGTAACACCGACAAGGCAGAAATCTGTCCCTTCAGGGAACTTGCCGATAATCCTTTTTCCAATCCTTCTTGAAGGAAGGATAGAATCCTAGGAATCTTAACCTTGTCCCAAGGGAATCCTTTAGATTCACACCAACAGATATATTTTTTCCAAATTTTGTGGTAAATCTTTCTAGTTACAGGCTTTCTGGCCTGAACAAGAGTATCGATAACAGAATCTGAGAAACCTCGCTTCGATAAAATCAAGCGTTCAATCTCCAAGCAGTCAGCTGGAGTGAAACCAGATTCGGATGTTCGAACGGACCCTGAACAAGAAGGTCTCGTCTCAAAGGTAGCTTCCAAGGTGGAGCCGATGACATATTCACCAGATCTGCATACCAAGTCCTGCGTGGCCACGCAGGAGCTATCAAGATCACCGACGCCCTCTCCTGATTGATCCTGGCTACCAGCCTGGGGATGAGAGGAAACGGCGGGAACACATAAGCTAGTTTGAAGGTCCAAGGTGCTACTAGTGCATCCACTAGAGCCGCCTTGGGATCCCTGGATCTGGACCCGTAGCAAGGAACTTTGAAGTTCTGACGAGAGGCCATCAGATCCATGTCTGGAATGCCCCAAAGTTGAGTGACTTGGGCAAAGATTTCCGGATGGAGTTCCCACTCCCCCGGATGCAATGTCTGACGACTCAGAAAATCCGCTTCCCAATTTTCCACTCCCGGGATGTGGATAGCAGACAGGTGGCAGGAGTGAGACTCCGCCCATAGAATAATCTTGGTCACTTCTTCCATCGCTAGGGAACTCCTTGTTCCCCCCTGATGGTTGATGTACGCAACAGTCGTCATGTTGTCTGATTGAAACCGTATGAACTTGGTCCTCGCTAGCTGAGGCCAAGCCTTGAGAGCATTGAATATCGCTCTCAGTTCCAGAATATTTATCGGTAGAAGAGATTCTTCCCGAGACCAAAGACCCTGAGCTTTCAGGGATCCCCAGACCGCGCCCCAGCCCATCAGACTGGCGTCGGTCGTGACAATGACCCACTCTGGTCTGTGGAATGTCATCCCTCGTGACAGGTTGTCCAGGGACAGCCACCAACGGAGTGAGTCTCTGGTCCTCTGATTTACTTGTATCTTTGGAGACAAGTCTGTATAGTCCCCATTCCACTGACTGAGCATGCACAGTTGTAATGGTCTTAGATGAATGCGCGCAAAAGGAACTATGTCCATTGTCGCTACCATCAACCCGATCACTTCCATGCACTGAGCTACGGAAGGAAGAGGAACGGAATGAAGTATTCGACAAGAGTCCAGAAGCTTTGTCTTTCTGGCCTCTGTTAGAAAAATCCTCATTTCTGAGGAGTCTATAATTGTTCCCAAGAAGGGAACCCTTGTTGACGGGGATAGAGAACTCTTTTCCACGTTCACTTTCCAGCCGTGCGATCTGAGAAAGGCCAGGACGATGTCCGTGTGAGCCTTTGCTCGAGGGAGGGACGACGCTTGAATCAGAATGTCGTCCAGGTAAGGTACAACTGCAATGCCCCTTGGTCTTAGCACAGCTAGAAGGGACCCTAGTACCTTTGTGAAAATCCTTGGAGCAGTGGCTAATCCGAAAGGAAGCGCCACGAACTGGTAATGTTTGTCCAGGAATGCAAACCTTAGGAACCGATGATGTTCCTTGTGGATAGGAATATGTAGATACGCATCCTTTAAATCCACCGTGGTCATGAATTGACCTTCCTGGATGGAAGGAAGGATAGTTCGAATGGTTTCCATCTTGAAAGATGGGACCTTGAGAAATTTGTTTAAGATCTTGAGATCTAGGATTGGTCTGAACGTTCCCTCTTTTTTGGGAACTATGAACAGATTGGAGTAGAACCCCATCCCTTGTTCTCTCAATGGAACAGGATGAATCACTCCCATTTTTAACAGGTCTTCTACACAATGTAAGAACGCCTGTCTTTTTATGTGGTCTGAAGACAACTGAGACCTGTGGAACCTTCCCCTTGGGGGAAGTCCCTTGAATTCCAGAAGATAACCCTGGGAGACTATTTCTAGCGCCCAAGGATCCAGAACATCTCTTGCCCAAGCCTGAGCGAAGAGAGAGAGTCTGCCCCCCACCAGATCCGGTCCCGGATCGGGGGCCGATATTTCATGCTGTCTTGGTAGCAGTGGCAGGTTTCTTTGCCTGCTTTCCCTTGTTCCAGCCTTGCATTGGTCTCCAAGCTGGCTTGGCCTGAGAAGTATTACCCTCTTGCTTAGAGGACGTAGCACCTTGGGCTGGTCCGTTTTTACGAAAGGGACGAAAATTAGGTCTATTTTTTGCCTTGAAAGGCCGATCCTGAGGAAGGGCATGGCCCTTACCCCCAGTGATATCAGAGATAATCTCTTTCAAGTCAGGACCAAACAGCGTTTTCCCCTTGAAAGGAATGTTTAGTAGCTTGTTCTTGGAAGACGCATCAGCCGACCAAGATTTCAACCAAAGCGCTCTGCGCGCCACAATAGCAAACCCAGAATTCTTAGCCGCTAACTTAGCCAATTGCAAAGAGGCGTCTAGAGTGAAAGAATTAGCCAATTTGAGAGCATTGACTCTGTCCATAATCTCCTCATAAGGAGGAGAGTCACTATCGAGCACCTTAATCAGTTCATCAAACCAGAAATATGCGGCTGTAGTGACAGGGACAATGCATGAAATGGGTTGTAGAAGGTAACCCTGCTGAACAAACATCTTTTTAAGCAAACCTTCTAATTTTTTATCCATAGGATCTTTGAAAGCACAACTATCCTCTATGGGAATAGTGGTGCGTTTGTTTAAAGTAGAAACCGCTCCCTCGACCTTGGGGACTGACTGCCATAAGTCCTTTCTGGGGTCGACCATAGGAAACAATTTTTTAAATATGGGGGGAGGGACGAAAGGAATACCGGGCCTTTCCCATTCTTTATTAACAATGTCCGCCACCCGCTTGGGTATAGGAAAAGCTTCTGGGAGCCCCGGCACCTCTAGGAACTTGTCCATTTTACATAGTTTCTCTGGGATGACCAAATTTTCACAATCATCCAGAGTGGATAATACCTCCTTAAGCAAAATGCGGAGATGTTCCAATTTAAATTTAAAAGTAATCACATCAGATTCAGCCTGCTGAGAAATGTTCCCTAAATCAGTAATTTCTCCCTCAGACAAAACCTCCCTGGCCCCCTCAGATTGGGTTAGGGGCCCTTCAGAGATATTAATATCAGCGTCGTCATGCTCTTCAGTAACTAAAACAGAGCATCCACGCTTACGCTGACAAGGGTTCATTTTGGCTAAAATGTTTTTGACAGAATTATCCATTACAGCCGTTAATTGTTGCATAGTAAGGAGTATTGGCGCGCTAGATGTACTAGGGGCCTCCTGAGTGGGCAAGACTCGTGTAGACGAAGGAGGGAATGATGCAGTACCATGCTTACTCCCCTCACTTGAGGAATCATCTTGGGCATCATTGTCATTATCACATAAATCACATTTATTTAAATGAATAGGAATTCTGGCTTCCCCACATTCAGAACACAGTCTATCTGGTAGTTCAGACATGTTAAACAGGCATAAACTTGATAAGAAAGTACAAAAAACGTTTTGAAATAAAACCGTTACTGTCACTTTAAATTTTAAACTGAACACACTTTATTACTGCAATTGCGAAAAAACATGAAGGAATTGTTCAAAATTCACCAAACTTTCACCACAGTGTCTTAAAGCCTTGAAAATATTGCACACCAATTTTGGAAGCTTTAACCCTTAAAATAACGGAACCGGAGCCGTTTTAAGCTTTAACCCCTTTACAGTCCCTGGTATCTGCTTTGCTGAGACCCAACCAAACCCAAGGGGAATACGATACCAAATGATGCCTTCAGAAGTCTTTTATCAGTATCAGAGCTCCTCTCACATGCAACTGCATGCCATGCCTCTCAAAAACAAGTGCGCAACACCGGCGCGAAAATGAGACTCTGCCTATGCTTTGGGAAAGCCCCTAAAGAATAAGGTGTCTAAAACAGTGCCTGCCGATATAATTATATCAAAATACCCAGAATAAATGATTCCTCAAGGCTAAATAAGTGTTAATATCAATCGATTTAGCCCAAAAAATGTCTACAGTCTAAATAAGCCCTTGTGAAGCCCTTATTTACAATCGTAATAAACATGGCTTACCGGATCCCATAGGGAAAATGACAGCTTCCAGCATTACATCGTCTTGTTAGAATGTGTCATACCTCAAGCAGCAAAGGACTGCAAACTGTTCCCCCAACTGAAGTTAATGCTCTCAACAGTCCTGTGTGGAACAGCCATGGATTTTAGTTACGGTTGCTAAAATCATTTTCCTCATACAAACAGAATTCTTCATCTCTTTTCTGTTTCTGAGTAAATAGTACGTACCAGCACTATTTGAAAATAACAAACTCTTGATTGAATAATGAAAAACTACAGTTAAACACTAAAAAACTCTAAGCCATCTCCGTGGAGATGTTGCCTGTACAACGGCAAAGAGAATGACTGGGGTAGGCGGAGCCTAGGAGGGATCATGTGACCAGCTTTGCTGGGCTCTTTGCCATTTCCTGTTGGGGAAGAGAATATCCCACAAGTAAGGATGACGCCGTGGACCGGACACACCTATGTTGGAGAAATTGCTTGTTCTATCTGAATCATGAAAGAAAAAAATGTGGGTTTCATGTCCCTTTAAACTTTCATAATGCAGATAGGGTATGCAATTTTAAACAACTTTCTAATTTACTTTTATCATCAAATTTGATTTGTTCTCTTGTTATTCTTAGTTGAAAGCTAAACTTAGGTAGGCTCATATGATCATTTCTAAGCCTTGGAAGGTCACCTCTTATCTGAATGCATTTGACAGTTTTTCACAGCTAGAGCATTAGTTCGTGTGTTTCATATAGGTGTGCTCATGAACGTGGAGCTATTTAAGAGTCGCACTAATTGCCTGAAATACAAGTCTGTCAAAAGAAATGAGATAAGGGGGCAGTCTGCAGAAGCTTAGATACAAGGTAATTAGAGGTAAAAAATATATTTCTATAACAGTGTTGATTATGCAAAACTGGGGAATGGTAAATTAAGGGATCATCTATCTTTTTAAACAATAACATTTTTGGTGTTTACTATCCCTTTAAGCTATTTTCTAAAGAATGTTAAGTGAAAAGCACAGAAGAGTGGATACGTGGTAGTAAATCTTGAAAGATGCCATGGCTCTGCTGATTTAACCTTTTTAGTGACATGGACGTTCCTTGTACGTCACATGTCCTTAACGGGGGTTTTTTTGTTTGTTTTTTTAGCTATTACTACATGCCTCCCTCCAGGTAATTGGCAATATCACAGTCTTGCCATGGTCTGTGAGAGTCGAACGATTCAGACTGGAAAGAACCTCCAGGTGCAATAACAACGGTCTGGGACCTAGAAGTCGCCCAGTAGACCTATATGAAATCAGTGGATCCCAGCAAACAGCAGATAAAAGGTGTAATATTGATGTAAAGTGGTAGATAAATATACACCACAACAGCAAGTGTATGAATAAAAGAATAAAATACTTTAATAGCAAAGCGACGCGTTTCTCACCCTCCTATGGGCTGTTTCATCAGGCTATAATAAAAATAAAAATACACTTGCTATATCACAAAGATCACAAATACAGAGAGGGTTCTGATAGGACTGCCAATTAAGGTCCACACCTGTGTGTGTAAGCAATTAGGTAGTTGGCATAGTAACAGCAGTGTACTTAGAACCAAACAGGTGATATCCTGCATGTTGATAATTAGCATAAAATTTGTTGGCATGGCAGCCAAAACAGAAACATAAATCTATACAACATAGTCAAAAACATCATCCCAAAGAAATACAAAACCAAAATAATAACATACAATTTACAGTAATCATCATACAATTTTCTTATAAAAATGCAAGCATATATCAAACAATAAAACACAATATAGGATAAATTAAAGCTTTATGAGACATTGATCTTACCCCACGCACACTATATTAGTATGTATAATCTAGTACCCATAATGTATTGTTAGTAGTGTGTATGTAATCTTCATCAAATATAATCATCTAGTAGATGATTGTGTGATTTGGATGTCATTCCTTTATTAGTGTTATCCAAAATCGCTAGTAGCCTATCTGATTGCGACAGTTGTGTGTTTGGATCGAACAGTAGCGCCCTCCTTATAATCCCTAAAAGCACCACTTTAAATTATACTTGTGCTTATTAAGCTATAATACTCAGCGTTGGATTTGGTAATAGTGCAGGATGTTATGTGGTATTTAAACTTAGTACCTTATTTTTCAAACCTCTTGATGGCAAGTGAGGTTATACGATCCATACCTCCCTCTTACACAAATTCATTATTTATTTCCAGGGGATGTGGCACGCAATATAACCTCACATACCAAGCACCATCTCTCATTAGGATAGGAGACCACATCACATACGCCCGCTAGCTGTTACACTAGCGTAGTCACTTACTAGATACACCATACACTATTAGCATCATCTTTAATTTCTGTTATAACATTCATTTTCACATACTTTTTTAGGGGTTCAGCACGATTTATACCCCCACACATCAAGCCGAAATCAATCTCTTTTAGTCATAGGAGCTACTACTCTCGCTGATTTAGCACTATTAGTTAGTAAAGATCTTATTATTTGCTTTTTTCCAGCTTGTTTCATCACAGGCATGTGTTATAGATTTTGTATTAAGCACATCATTAGCTTTATGTAGACGCATCAGGACGTCAATAATAAACTCACTCACGGCCGAGATTGTCATGCATAGATGTTCTTGACAATGATTGGTCCATACACACACTCCCCCTAATGCACGGCGTATCATTGGTTAGCTCTTGGATGTTGAGATTGGAGGGTCTGATATACTCCCACCAACACATTTTTTTCTATTGGTTAAGAGCACTTGTGCCCCACGGTGATGTAGACTCACTATCCCAGCGCTTTCTCTGGCATGTATTATCAAAATATATGGATCGTATAACCTCACTTGCCATCAAGAGGTTTGAAAAATAAGGTACTAAGTTTAAATACCGCATAACATCCTGCACTATTACCAAATCCCACGCTGAGTATTATAGCTTAATAAGCACAAGTATAATTTAAAATGGTGCTTTTAGGGATTATAAGGAGGGCGCTACTGTTCGATCCAAACACACAACTGTCGCAATCAGATAGTCTATTAGCGATTTTGGATAACACTAATAAAGGAATGACATCCAAATCACACTATCTACTAGATGATTATATTTGATGAAGATTACATACACACTACTAACAATACATTATGGGTACTAGATTATACATACTAATATAGTGTGCGTGGGGTAAGATCAATGTCTCATAAAGCTTTAATTTATCCTATATTGTGTTTTATTGTTTGATATATTCTTGCATTTTTATAAGAAAATTGTATGATGATTACTGTAAATTGTATCTTATTATTTCGGTTTTGTATTTCTTTGGGATGATGTTTTTGACTATGTTGTATAGATTTATGTTTCCGTTTTGGCTGCCATGCCAACAAATTTTATGCTAATTATCTACATGCAGGATATCACCTGTTTGGTTCTAAGCACACTGCTGTTACTATGACAACTACCTAATTGCTTACACACACAGGTGTGAACCTTAATTGACAGTCCTATCAGAACCCTCTCTGTATTTGTGATCTTTGTTATATAGCAAATTTATTTTTTATTTTATTATAGCCTGATGAAACAGCCCATAGGACGCTGAGAAACGCGTCGCTTTGTTATTAAAGTATTTTATTCTTTTATTCTTACACTTGCTGTTGTGGTGTATATTTATCTACCACTTTACATTAATATTACACCTTTTATCTGCTGTTTGCTGGGATCCACTGATTGTCTATAGGTCTACTGGGCGACTTCTAGGTCCCAGACTGTTGTTATTGCACCTGGAGGTGCTTTCCAGTCTGCATTTGTTCCCCATTTGGATATCTGCGAAGGGTTACCAGTGAGCTGGACCACTGCTAAGTTCCAGTCCGTCTCATTAGCACCATTGGGTGCTACACGTTTGTGAGTATACATCTCTACTCGTATTCACAAATATCCATATGTTCTGGCGATATTAGGTCATGCTGGCGCCTCTGTGTTTTTTTCCTTTTTCCAGAATCTGATCACCAGGATGACCGTCCTTTGACAGAGTGCTGCCTCAATCTCTGACCATTCTGGGATATTGGTTTTTATGGACTTTTAACATTGTTATAATCTTCTGATTTCTATACCTGGGTTTTGTGAGTTTTCTGCTAGTGACATATACCAATATATGTTTATTATATTGCACAATCTATGGCATAACTGTTTGCTGTCACTTTACAATTGGTTTGTTTCACTTTAATATTATATATATATATATATATATATATATATATATATATATATATATATATATATATATTAGGAAGCGCCCCCTAAGGGTGTGGGGTGCGCATCTATTTGCACACCTCACTCTCCAATATTTAGAGTCGAACGATTATTGATCTTCATCAGGAAAAAACTACTAGGGAGTGAAAGGTCCCACTATAGTTTTATTACACTATGGTTATATTAAGCTTAACTACTTTTTAGGCTTGGTCCCATCTTGTAAGAAAAGTTCTAAAATAAAAGACACAAAAGAGGAAAGATAGCCAAGTGATAAGAGTAGGTCTGGAAGCAGGTGTAGGCACAATGATTTACTAGAATAAAAGATAGAGACAGAGCAGTAAAATGCAGCACACAGAGAAGATACATATGTAAATTAAATAATACAATTCTAAGATATGTCACACATGAGACATGCTAGTATGACAGCAATGAAAGAACCAACATGTGGGACCTATCACCGTGATAAAGTAACATCCTGATTCAAAACAAAAACCTGCTGGTGCTGGGATGAAGCAGCGTAATGCTATTATGCCACACATGAGTAGAACTGGCACCTGAGGAGTTATGGGAAGACTAAGTGGAATAGTAGCCAATATTTTCAAGGGTGGATTACGCCAAGTGTCTTCACAACTCCACCCAAAGGGAGAATGTATAGTCAGCTTATTTAGAAAAAAGGAAATTTATGCTTACCTGATAAAAAAAATTCTTTTACGATATGACGAGTCCACGGATTCATCCTTACTTGTGGGATATTATCCTCCTGCTAACAGGAAGTGGCAAAGAGCACCACAGCAAAGCTGTTATATAACTGCTCCCTTAACTCCTCCCCCCAGTCATTCGACCGGAGATATAGGAAGAGAAAAGGAAAATCTAAAAAGGTGCAGAGGTGACTGTAGTTTTAAAAATAAAATAAATTCTGTCTAAAAATGACAGGGCGGGCCGTGGACTCGTCATATCATAAAATAAATAAATTTATCAGGTAAGCATAAATCTCCTTTTCTTTTACAAAGATATGACGAGTCCACGGATTCATCCTTACTTGTGGGATACAATACCAAAGCAACAGGACACGGATGAACGGGAGGGACAAGACAGAGACCTAAACGGAAGGCACCACTGCTTGAAGAACCTTTCTCCCAAAAACAGCCTCCGAAGAAGCAAAAGTATCATATTTGGAAAATTTGGAAAAAGTATGAAGGGAGGACCAAGTCGCAGCCTTACAAATCTGTTCAACAGAAGCATCGTTTTTTAAAAGCCCATGTGGAAGCCACAGCTCTAGTGGAATGAGCCGTAATTTTTTTAGGAGGCTGCTGTCCAGCAGTCTCGTATGCTAGGTGGATGATGCTTTTCAGCCAAAAAGAGAAAGAGGTAGCCGTAGCTTTTTGACCCCTACGCTTTCCAGAATAAACAACAAAAAGAGAAGATGTTTGTCGGAAATCCTTGGTCACTTGTAAGTAAAACTTCAAAACGCGAACCACATCCAAGTTATGTAATAGACGTTCCTTCTTAGAAGGATTAGGACACAAGGAAGGAACAACAATTTCCTGATTAATAGTCTTATTTGAAACAACCTTAGGAAGAAATCCAGGTTTAGTACGCAAAACCACCTTATCAGAATGGAATATAAGATAAGGTGAATCACATAGTAAAGCAGAAAGCTCAGAAACTCTTCGAGCAGAAGAGATAGCAACTAAAAACAAAACTTTCCAAGATAACAGCTTAATATCTATGGAATGCATGGGTTCAAACTGAACCCCTTGAAGAACTTTAAGAACTAAATTCAGACTCCATGGCAGAGCAACAGGTTTAAACACAGGCTTGATTCTGATTAAAGCCTGACAAAAAGACTGAATGTCTGGGACATCCGCCAGACGCTTGTGTAATAAAACTGACAAAGCAGAAATTTGTCCTTTTAAAGAACTAGCAGATAATCCCTTCTCCAATCCTTCTTGGAGAAAGGACAAAATCCTAGGAATCCTAATCTTACTCCATGAGTAGCCCTTGGATTTGCACCAATAAAGATATTTACGCCATATCTTATGGTAAATCTTTCTAGTGACAGGCTTGCAAGCCTGAATCAGAGTATCAATGACCGACTCAGAGAATCCCCGCTTTGATAAAATCAAGCGTTCAATCTCCAGGCAGTCAGCTGCAGAGAAGTTAGATTTGGATGTTGGAACGGACCTTGAATGAGAAGGTCCTGCCTCAACGGTAGTTTCCACGGAGGTAGAGACGACATGTCCACTAGATCCGCATACCAAGTCCTGCGTAGCCACGCAGGCGCTATTAGAATTACTGAAGCTCTCTCCTGTTTGATTCTCGCAATCACACGGGGTAGGAGAGGAAATGGAGGAAATACATAAGCCAGGTTGAACGACCAAGGTACTGCTAGAGCATCTATCAGCACAGCCTGAGGATCCCTTGACCTGAACCCGTAACGTGGAAGTTTGGCATTCTGTCGAGCTGCCATTAGATCCAATTCCGGTGTGCCCCATTGTTGAGTCAATGATGCAAACACCTCCGGATGGAGTTCCCACTCCCCCGAATGAAAAGTCTGACGACTTAGAAAATCCACTTCCCAGTTCTCTACTCCTGGGATATAGATTGCTGATAGATGATAAGAGTGATTCTCTGCCCATTGGATTATCTTTGATACCTCTATCATCGCAAGAGAACTCCTTGTTCCCCCCTGATGATTGATATATGCTACAATCGTGATATTGTCCGACTGGAATCTTATGAATTTGGTCAGTGCCAACTGAGGCCACGCCTGAAGCGCATTGAATATTGCTCTCAGTTCCAGAATATTGATTGGTAACTGAGACTCCGTCAGAGTCCAAGTTCCCTGAGCCTTCAGGGAATTCCAGACTGCACCCCAGCCCAAGAGGCTGGCGTCCGTTGTCACTATAACCCATGATGGCCTGCGGAAGCACATACTGGGACAGATGATCAAGTGACAACCACCAAAGAAAAGAGTCTCTGGTCTCTTGATCCAGATTTATCTGAGGAGATAAATTCACATAATCCCCATTCCACTGTCTGAGCATGCACAGCTGCAGTGTTCAGAGATGAAAGCAAGCAAACGGGACGATGTCTATTGCTGCTACCATTAATCCAATGACTTCCATACACTGAGCCACTGATGGCCGAGGAATGGACTGAAGAGCTCGGCAAGTATTTAGAATCTTTGATTTTCTGACTTCCGTCAGAAATATTTTCATGTCTACTGAGTCTATCAGAGTTCCCAAGAATGGAAGTCTTGTTTGTGGAACAAGTGAACTCTTTTCTATATTCACTTTCCAACCATGAGTCCTTAGGAAGGACAGCACAATGTCCGTGTGAGATTTGGTCAGATGACCATTTGATGGCTGAATCAAGATATCGTCTAGATAGGGTGCCACTGCTATGCCCCGCGGCCTGAGAACCGCTAGAAGGGAGCCTAGCACTTTTGTGAAAATTCTGGGAGCTGCCACGAACTGATAATGCTTGTCCAGAAAAGCAAACCTTAGAAACTGATGATGATCCTTGTGGATAGGAATGTGAAGGTACGCATCCTTTAGATCCACGGTGGTCATGTATTGACCCTCCTGGATCATTGGTAAGATTGTTCGTATAGGCTCCATCTTGAACGATGGGACTGAGAAATTTGTTTAGACATTTTAAATCTAAAATCGGTCTGAAAGTTCCCTCTTTTTTGGGAACCACGAAAAGGTTTGAGTAAAAACCCCTGTCCCTGTTCCAGTTTTGGAACAGGACAAATTACTCCCATGGTATAGAGGTCTTTTACACAGTGTAAGAACGCCTCTCTTTTTGTCTGGTCTACAGACAAACGTGAAAGGTGAAATCTCCCTCTTGGGGGAAATTTTTTGAATTCCAGTTGATACCCCTGGGTCACAATTTCTAATGCCCAGGGATCCTGCACATCTCTTGCCCAGGCCTGAGCAAAGAGAGAAAGTCTGCCCCTATTAGATCCGGTCCCGGATCAGGGGCTGCCCCTTAATGCTGTCTTGGTAGCAGCAGCGGGCTTTTTGGCTTGTTTACCCTTATTCCAGGTCTGGTTAGGTCTCCAGACAGACTTGGATTGAGCTAAATTTCCTTCCTGTATAGTAGAGAAAGGGAAAGCAGAGGGTACTCCTTTGAAATTTCGAAAGGAACGAAAATTATTTTGTTTACCCCTCATCTTAAGGGGTTTGTCTTGAGGTAGGGCGTGACCCTTACCTCCAGTAATGTCTGAAATGATTTCCTTCAATTCAGGGCCGAATAGGGTCTTACCCTTGAAAGGAATAGTTAACAGTTTAGACTTTGACGATACATCAGCAGACCACGATTTTAACCATAGCGCTCTGCGCGCCAATATGGCAAAGCCTGCATTTTATGCTGCTAATTTAGTATTCTGGAAAGCAGCATCTGTGATAAAAGAATTAGCTAATTTGAGAGCTTTAATTCTGTCCAAAATGTCGTCTAGGGGCATCTCTACTTTCAGAGACTCCTCAAGGGCGTCAAACCAGAAAGCCACCGCCGAAGTTACTGGAACAATGCAGGCAGCAGGTTGTAACAAGAAACCCTGGTGAATAAATAATTTCTTTAGAAGACCCTCTAATTTGTTATCCATAGGGTCTTTGAAAGCACAAATGTCCTCAATAGGTATAGTTGTACGCTTAGCTAGAGTAGATATTGCTCCCTCCACCTTAGGGACCGTTTGCCAGGAGTCCTTGATGGTGTCTGATATAAGAAACATTTTATTAAAATTAGGAGGGGGAGAGAACTGTATACCTGGTCTATACCATTCCATTTTAATAATTTCCGAAATTCTTTTGGGAACCGGAAAAACATCAGTGTAAATAAGAACTTCTAGATATTTATCCATTTTACATAATTTTTCTGGAGGAATTGTTATAGGTTCACAATCATCCAGAGTCGCTAGGACCTCCCTGAGCAACAGGCAAAGGTGTTCAAGTTTCAATTTAAAGGACGCCAAGTCCGTATCTGTCTGAAGTAACACATTCCCTGAATCTGAAAGTTCTCCCTCAGACAATAATTCCCTAACCCCCAATTCAGAGTATTGTGAGGGTACATCGGAAATGGCTAATAAAGTATCAGAGGGTTCAGTATTTACATTAATACCTGGCCTACTGCGTTTACCCTGCAAACCTGGCAGTTTAGATAATACCTCAGTGAGGGTAGTTGACATAACTGCAGCCATATCTTGCAGAGTAAATGAATTAGACGCACTAGGTGTACTAGGTGTCACTTGTGTGGGTGTTAAAGGTTGGGACACTTGAGGAGAATTGGATGGCATATCCTGATTCTCTTCAGACTGAGAATCATCCTTAGACATACTTTAAATTCCTAAAATATTTTCTTTACAGTGTAAGGCTCTATCAGTACAAGAGGTACACAATGTAAGAGGGGGTTGCACAATGGCTTCTAAACACATAGAGCAATGAGTTTCCTCAATGTCAGACATGTTAAACAAAGTAGTAATAACCACAACAGTTGGTAAACACTTTATTTATTGAAAAAATTAATTTTGTAAAAAAACGGGTACTGCGCCTTTAAGAAATAAAAGCGCACAATTTTTTTCCAAACACACTTAAGTAGCCTATAAACGTTCAAAAACTATGAATATAAATGCAGAGTTGTCAAAAATTATTGCATCCCAAATGGAAGAGTAGAAATTTACACTTTAGAGGAACATTTAAGCAAAAAAATTACACTTTGCTAAATAAGACCCCTGCACCTCGCCACAGCTCTGCTGTCGTGCCTACCTGCCCCCAGAACACTGCCAAATGAATCAACACCAATCCTGATAGTACAGAACACAGATAGGGCCCAACCTGAGCAAATCTCTGCTGTTTCCTTCAGTGTAAACTAGGCCCCGCCCACAATGGAGGTTACACTAAAATTTATACTACCTCATGAGAAACGGTTTCAAACTGCCATGTGGTCCCCAAAAACACAATAAAAGCCATCCTTTTATTTAACAATATTATAAAGACTTAGTAATATGTCCCAGTGTTTTAATTATATGCTGACTTTGAGTGCATAAGTATTAGAAAACAAACACCCAGGAGTACAGTAACACCCTTTTGCATATAGGACTACTGCTTACCCTGTTCCCACTATGAGGAACCCAATCAGCCAGTTCTGATATATTAACTCTCCTCAGAAATAAAAAGGCTGAAAACATACCTCAAATGCTGCTTGCTGCATGAGACTGTTCTCCACACTGAAGATTTTTCCCATATTACCTTCAAATCTGTGGGAACCATAATTGATCTTAGTAACTGCCGCCAAGATCATCAATTTCAGGGGGAAATCTTCTTCCAAATCCCCCCTGAGTCAAATAGTACTCACCGGTACCATTTTAAAATAAAAAACATCTTGATTGAAGAAATGAAAACTATCATTTTATCACCACTATCACTTTACCCTTCCTATTACTAGCATAGGCAAAGAGAATGACTGGGGGGAGGAGTTAAGGGAGCAGTTATATAACAGCTTTGCTGTGGTGCTCTTTGCCACTTCCGGTTAGCAGGAGGATAATATCCCACAAGTATGGATGAATCCGTGGACTCGTCATATCTTTGTAAAAGAAAAGGCATTCCTCGTGTCTATATGAGTAAAAGCACTGTGCACCAGCTAGGAGGATAAAAAACAGAATTTATGCTTACCTGATAAATTACTTTCTCTTACGGTGTATCCAGTCCACGGATTCATCCTTACTTGTGGGATATTCTCAATCCCTACAGGAAGTGGCAAAGAGAGCACACAGCAAAGCTGTCCATATAGCTCCCCTCAGGCTCCGCCCCCCCAGTCATTCGACCGACGGTTAGGAGAAAAAGGAGAACCATAGGGTGCAGTGGTGACTGTAGTTATTTTAAAAATTAAATTTGAACCTGACTTAATTGCCAGGGTCGGGCCGTGGACTGGATACACCGTAAGAGAAAGTAATTTATCAGGTAAGCATAAATTCTGTTTTCTCTTACTTGGTATATCCAGTCCACGGATTCATCCTTACTTGTG
This sequence comes from Bombina bombina, assembly GCF_027579735.1. Taxonomy (NCBI): domain Eukaryota; kingdom Metazoa; phylum Chordata; class Amphibia; order Anura; family Bombinatoridae; genus Bombina; species Bombina bombina. The sequence continues at coordinate 488,293,312 of NC_069500.1, read as the reverse complement.
GGATACCAATACCAAAGCTTTAGGACACGGATGAAGGGAGGGAACAAGTCAGGTCACCTAAACGGAAGGCACCACTGCTTGCAAAACCTTTCTCCCAAAAATAGCCTCCGAAGAAGCAAAAGTATCGAATTTGTAAAATTTGGCAAATGTATGCAGCGAAGACCAAGTCGCTGCCTTACAAATCTGTTCAACAGAAGCCTCATTCTTGAAAGCCCATGTGGAAGCCACAGCTCTGGTGGAATGAGCTGTAATTCATTCAGGAGGCTGCTGTCCAGCAGTCTCATAAGCCAATCGGATGATGCTTTTCAGCCAGAAAGAAAGAGAGGTAGCAGTCGCTTTCTGACCTCTCCTCCTACCAGAATAGACAACAAACAAAGATGATGTTTGTCTGAAATCTTTAGTTGCTTTTAAATAGAATTTTAAAGCACAAACCACGTCAAGATTGTGCAACAGTCGTTCCTTCCTAGAAACTGGATTAGGACACAGAGAAGGAACAATGATTTCCTGGTTAATATTCTTATTAGAAACCACCTTCGGAAGGAAACCAGGTTTAGTACGCAAAACAACCTTATCTTCATGGAACACCAGATAGGGTGAATCACACTGTAAAGCAGATAATTCTGAAACTCTTTGAGCAGAAGAGATAGCTACTAAAAACAAAACTTTCCAAGATAATAACTTGATATCTATGGAATGCAAAGGTTCAAACGGAACCCCTTGAAGAACTGAAAGAACTAAATTTAGACTCCAAGGAGGAGCCACAGGTCTGTAGACAGGCTTGATTCTAACTAAGGCCTGTGCAAACGCCTGAACGTCTGGTACAGCTGCCAGACGCTTGTGTAACAGAATAGACAGAGCAGATATCTGTCCCTTTAAGGAACTAGCTGACAGACCTTTCTCCAAACCTTCTTGGAGAAAAGACAATATCCTTGGAATCCTAAATTTACTCCACGAGTAACCCTTGGATTCACACCAACAAAGATATTTCCGCCATATCTTATGGTAAATTTTCCTGGTGACAGGCTTTCTGGCCTGTATCAGAGTATCTATAACTGATTCAGAGAAACCCCGCTTAGCTAGGATTAAGCGTTCAATCTCCAAGCAGTCAGTTGCAGAGAAACTAGATTTGGATGCTTGAAAGGACCTTGGATTAGAAGATCCTGCCTCGACGGCAGTTTCCATGGTGGGACCGATGACATGTCCACTAGGTCTGCATACCAAGTCCTGCGTGGCCACGCAGGCGCTATCAGAATTACCGAAGCCTTCTCCTGTTTGATTCTGGCTATTAGCCGAGGGAGAAGAAGAAACGGTGGAAAGACATAAGCTAGACTGAATGACCAAGGCGCTATTAATGCATCTATTAATGCCGCCTTGGGATCCCTGGATCTGGATCCGTAAAGGGGAAGTTTGGTGTTCTGACGGGACGACATCTGATCCAACTCTGGAATGCCCCAAAGCTGGGTCAGCTGAGCAAAAACCTCCGGGTGGAGTTCCCACTCCCCCGGATGGAAAGTCTGACGACTTAGAAAATCTGCCTCCCAGTTATCTACCCCTGGGATGTGAATTGCAGATAGATGGCAGGAGTGATCCTCCGCCCATTTGATAATCTTGGATACTTCCTTCATCGCTAGGGAACTCTTTATTCCCCCCTGATGATTGATGTACGCTACAGTCGTGATGTTGTCCGACTGAAATCTGATGAATTTGGCTTCTGCTAGTTGAGGCCACGCCTGGAGCGTGTTGAAAATCGCTCTCAGCTCCAAAATGTTTATTGGGAGAAGAGAGATTCTTCCCGAGACCATAGTCCCTGAGCCTTCAGGGAGTTCCAGACCGCACCCCAGCCTACCAGACTGGCATCGGTCGTGACAATGATCCACTCCGGTCTGCGGAAACTCATTCCCTGAGACAGGTGATCTTGAGACAACCACCAGAGAAGAGAGTCTCTGGTTTTTAGGTCCATTTGAATTTGAGGAGATAAATCTGCATAATCTCCATTCCACTGTTTGAGCATGAGATGGATTCGGGCGAAAGGGACGTCTATCGACGCAACCATTAAACCAATTACTTCCATGCACTGAGCCACGGAAGGCAGAGGAATGGAATGAAGAACTCGGCAAGTATTCAACAGTTTTAACATTCTGACCTCTGTCAGAAAGATTTTCATTTCTACCGAGTCTATTAATGTTCCCAGAAAGGGAACCCTTGTGAGCGGGGACAGAGAACTTTTTTCTACGTTCACCTTCCACCGTGAGACCTTAGAAAGGCCAGAACGATGTCCATATGAGCCTTGGCTCTGTGAAAAGACGATGCCTGTATTAATATGTCGTCTAGGTAAGGTGCTAACACCACATACTCTTTACCACCCCCGTGGAGATGCTACTTGTTAGAGCGGCAAAGAGAATGACTGGGGGGCGGAGCCTGAGGGGAGCTATATGGACAGCTTTGCTGTGTGCTCTCTTTGCCACTTCCTGTAGGGATTGAGAATATCCCACAAGTAAGGATGAATCCGTGGACTGGATACACCAATGTATAAAACGTAGATATGGCACCAGATACGCAGCAGATGCTGGGAATGGCTAAAAGTTACCTAGGCCTGTGTTATTTACTTATATCCTTACAGAATACTCAACTATATATCTTTGCAGAAGGGGATTAAAGCTCACATATGTGCAATGCTTTCAAAAAGGGCAAACATTGTTAAATAAGGCTGTGATTGAAAATGTCAGCCTTTCTTTAAGTTGGTGGGAACCTGCATTACCCATAGTAATAAACGGTAGTCTTCTAATATTATGGTCATGATAGAAGATAGTGGGAAATGGAGATAAGTGAGTAAAGAGGAGGAACAGAGACATAAAGGGACAGCTGTCACATTATACACAGAAACCACTCACTTGGCTGGGTCAGGCATCTGTGTACAGAGCAGTCGCAGGGATTGGAAACTCTTCCTTATGGAGTGTATATTGGCCATTCCCATGAAGACAACCTCACAGTTGGGATAATACTCTGTAAAAACAAAGACAAAACATGAGAGTTAGACTGAGTTGTATGCTATAAATTACTTATAGTAGATTTCATCATGCTAAAAGCACATACTTTCTCAAACTGGATTGAGAGAACAAACAGAATAGCCCCACATTATAAAGTTACTTTAATATCAAGGCCTATTTTACATGGAACAGTCAAAAGTATAAATAGCAGGAGCCAAAAAAACAAATGTTTATGCTTACCTGATTAATTTATTTAATTGTGATGAGAATATACAGGCCATTACTCATGGGATTCAACCCCACTAGGTCACAAGGAGGCGAAGATTCCCAAAACGCCAAGAGTACTTAAAGGGAAACTAAACACAAATTTTTTCTTTCGGGACTCAGATAGAGCATGCAATTTTAAGCAACTTTCTAATTTACTCCTATAACCAATTTTTCTTCGTTCTCTTGCTATTTTTATTTAAAAAGCAGGAATGTGATGCATTGGAGCCGGACCATTTTTGGTTGAGAACCTGATTTATGCTTGCTTATTGGTGGGTAAATGTAAGCCTCCAATAAGCAAGCGTTATCCATGGTGCTGCACCTAAAATGGGCAGGCTGCTAAGATTTACATTCCAGCTTTTAAAATAAAGATAGCAAGAGAATGAAGACAAATTGATAATAGGAGTAAATTAGAAAGTTGGTTAAAATTTCAAGCTCTATCTGAATCATGAAAAAAAAATGGGTTCAGTGTCCCTTTAAAGGGACATAAAAACCCCAAAATGTATTTCCTTATTCAGATAGAACATACAATTTTAAACAACTTTCCAATTTACTTCTTTAATAAATTTTCTTTGTTTTCTTGTTATCTTTTGTTCAAAAGCAGGGATGAAAACTCAGGAGTGTGCACGTGTCTGCAGCAATATATGGCAGCAGTTTTGAAACAATGTTATACATTAGCAATAGATGGCAGCAATATTCCCTGTCTTGTGGTGCTTCAGGCATGTGCACGCTACCTACCTAGGTATCTGTTCAACAAAGGACAACATGAAAACGAAGCATATTTGATAATAGAAGTAAATTGGAAATTTTTTAAAAATTGTATTCTCTATCTGAATCATGAAAGAAAAATGTTGGGTTTCATGTCCCTTTAATACCTCCAACCTTGATAGTATGCCAGTCTTGTCAAGCAAGGAGAAGTAAAAAGGTAGGAAAGGCAGGGAAAATGAGGTGCAAACTATAAGTGAGGCCATAAAAAATAAATGTAGTAAAAATGGGTGGGTCTCGTTTGTGAGAGTCTACGAGCCATTACTCCTGGGAACTTATACCCAAAGCTGTGAAAAACATGATTAATTAGGGCGGGAGAAAAACATTTTTAGAAAAAGCAGGCACCTAATTTTCAGACACTGCAGCATGGAGGCCTTTACTACCAAAAACCACTTCAGAAGAAGCAAACACATCAAAGAGTTAGAATTTATTAAAAGTATGTAAGGATGACCATGTTGCTGCCTTACAAAATTTGTCAACAGGAGCCTCATTATTGAAAGCCCAATAATTGGAAACTAATCTAGTAGAATGGACTGTAATGTGTTTTGGGGAGAGCTTTCCATCTCCAAGTAAGCCTTGTGAATCAAGAGTTTTAGCCAAGAAGCTAAAGTAATAGCTGTGGCCCTCTGACTCTTTCGTGGACCTAAAATCCTTTGTAGCCTGTAAGTAGAATTGTAATGCTATCACTACATCTAAACTATGTATGACGCTTTCCTTAGAATTTTGAGAATTAGGACAAAGAGAAGCGACTATAATATCACGATTGAAGTTATCAGAAGAAACCACCTTGGTTTAAAAAATTTTTTCTTAAATGTAGTTCTTAAAACCACCTTATCCTCGTGAAAAACAAGATAAGGAGGCTCAAAAGAAAGAGCAGGCAGACATTTCGGAAACTCATCTTGCAGAAGATATTGCTAAAAAGAAACAAGACCTTCCAAGACAGAAGCTGAATGTCCAAACTATACACTCGCAGCCAGGGAAGCGCTCAGACACAACAGCGTGTCGAATCCAGTCACGTGACGCTCTTCACGTAGTGTACACACCCTCTTGCTTGACGTCCGTAATGACGTATCGATATTCACTCATCTGCTCCGGTGCAAAGGAAAAAGGAGCGCTCCATCCACGCCCACCAAAGAAACACTGTAACAGCAAAGTCCAGCGCACCCGGCAGCAATGAGACTCAACAAATAAATATGCCAAGAAGTATACCTGTTTATTTAGAACATGTTGATCAAGGGGCTAAATAAAGCCAAATAAGCCAAATGGCCAAATATTCCAACACGCAAGAAAAAGGCAGCATATGACAGGCAGCAGTATGGGGAAAGAAAATGTAGGTCAGACGCGTTTCCTTATGTTGTTACATAGCAATCCTCAGTGACTGGTCACTGAGGATTGCTATGTAACAACATAAGGAAACGCGTCTGACTTACATTTTCTTTCCCCATACTGCTGCCTGTCATATGCTGCCTTTTTCTTGCGTGTTGGAATATTTGGCCATTTGGCTTATTTGGCTTTATTTAGCCCCTTGATCAACATGTTCTAAATAAACAGGTATACTTCTTGGCATATTTATTTGTTGAGTCTCATTGCTGCCGGGTGCGCTGGACTTTGCTGTTACAGTCCAAACTATACAAAGGCTCAAAAGGAGAGACCTGCAAAACTCTTAAAAACAAATTAAGGTTGCAAGGTGGAGATATTGGTTTGATAAATTCTTTTACCCGGACTAAAGCCTGAACAAAAATTTGAGAATGTCAGAAAGTTTAGTTTTTTTCTTGTGGTAGAACACGGAAAGAGTCAAATAGCAGATAAAACATAATTTATGTAAGAACTTACCTAATAAATTAATTTATTTCATATTGGCAAGAGTCCATGAGCTACTGACGTATGGGATATACAATCCTACCAGGAGGGGCAAAGTTTCAAAAACCTCAAAATGCCTATAAATACACCCCTCACCACACCCGCAATTCAGTTTAATGAATAGCCAAGTAGTGGGGTGATAAGAAAGGAGTAAAAAGCATCAACAAAGGAATTTGGAAATAATTGTGCTTTATACAAAAAAATCATAACCACCATAAAAAAAGGGGTGGGCCTCATGGACTCTTGCCAATATGAAAGAAATTAATTTATCAGATAAGTTCTTACATAAATTATCTTTTCTTTCATGTAATTGGCAAGAGTCCATGAGCTAGTGACGTATGGGATAGCAATACCCAAGAAGTGGCACTCCACGCAAGAGTCACTAGAGAGGGAGGGATAAAATAAAAACAGCCATTTCACTGAAAAAAAAATAATCCACAACAAAAATATAAGTTTATTCTCATATAAAAGGAAAAACGAATCATAAGCAGAAGAATCAAAATGAAACAGTTGACTGAAGAACTTTTCTACCAAAAACTGCTTCCGAAGAAGCAAATACATAAAAATATAGAATTTAGTAAATGTATGCAAAGAAGACCAAGTTGCTGCTGTGCAAATCTGATCAACTGAAGCTTCATTCTTAAAAGCCCAAGAAGTGGAAACTGATCTAGTAGAATGAGCGGGGAATTACCCGACTCCAAATAAGTTTGATGAATCAAAAGCTTAACCACGATGCCAAAGAAACGGCAGAAGCCTTCTGACCTTTCCTGGAACCAGAAAAGATAACAAATAGAATAGAAGTCTTCCTGAAATATTTAGTAGCTGCAACATAATATCTCAGAACTCTCACCACATCCAAAGAATGTAAAGATCTCTCCAAAGAATTCTTAGGATTAGGACACAAAGAAGGGACAACAATTTCTCTATTAATGTTGTTACAATTCACAACCTTAGGTAAGAATTTAAATGAAGTCTGCAAAACTGCATTATCCTGATGAAAAATCAGAAAAGGAGATTCACAAGAGAGAGGGTAATTCAGAAACTCTTCAAGCAAAAGAGATGGCCAAAACGAACAACACTTTCCAAGAAAGTAGTTTAATGCCCAAAGAATGCATAGGCTTAAATGGAGGAGACTGTAAAGCCTTCAAAACCAAATTAAGACTCCAAAGGAGGAAAGATTGATTTAATGACAGGCTTGATACGAACCAAAGTGTGTACAAAACAGTGAATATCAGGAAGTTTAGCAATTTTTCTGTGGAATAAAACAGAAAGAGCAGAGATTTGTCCTTTCAAGGAACTTGCAGACAAACCTTTATTCAAACCATCCTGAAGAAACTGTAAAATTCTAGGAATTCTAAAAGAATGCCAAGAGAATTTATGAGAGGAACACCAAGAAATGTAAGTCTTCCAAACTCGATAATAAATCTTTCTAGAAACAGATTTACAAGCCTGTAACATAGTATTAATCACTGAATCAGAGAAACTTCTATGACTAAGCACTAGGAGTTCAATTTCCATACCTTCAAATTTAATGATTTGAGATCCTGATGGAAAAACGGACTTTGAGACAGAAGGTCCGGTCTTAATGGAAGTGGCCAGGGTTGGCAACTGGACATCCGAACAAGATCCGCATACCTAAACCTGTGAGGCCATGTTGGAGCCACCAGCAACACACACTATTGTTCCATGATGATCTTGGAGATCCCTCTTGGAAGAAGAACTAGAGGCGGGAAAATATAAGCAGGTTGATAACACCAAGGAAGTGTCAACGCATCCACTGCTTCTGCCTGAGGATCCCTGGACCTGGACAGGTACCTGGGATGTTTCTTGTTTAGAGGAGATGCCATCAGATCTATATCTGGAAGACCCCACATCTGAAAATTTTGAGAAAACACATCTGGGTGGAGAGACCACTCTCCTGGATGTAAAGTCTGACGACTGAGATAATCCGCTTCCCAATTGTCTATACCTGGGATATGAACCGCAGAAATTAGACAGCTGGATTCCGCCCAAACAAGTATCCGAGATACTTCTTTCATAGCTTGAGGACTGTGAGTCCCACCCTGATGATTGATATATGCCACAGTTGTGATATTGTCTGTCTGAAAACAAATGAACGGCTCTCTCTTCAATAGAGGCCAAAACTGAAGAGCCCTGAGAATCGCACATTCAAAAATATTTATTGGTAGTCTCGCCTCTTGAGATTTCCAAACCCCTTGTGCTGTCAGAGATCCCCAAACAGCTCCCCAACCTGAAAGACTTGCATCTGTTTTGATCACAGTCCAGGTTGGACGATGAAAGAGGCCCCTAGAACAATACGATGGTGATCTAACCACCAAGTCAGAGAGAGTCGAAAATTGGGATTTAAGGATATTTATACTATATATTATACTTGTATAATCCCTGCACCATTGGTTCAGCATACAAAGCTGGAGAGGTCTCATATGAAAACGAGCAAAGGGGATTGCGTCCGATGCTGCAGTCATGAGACCTAAAACTTCCATGCGCATAGCTACTGAAGGGAATGACTGAGACTGAAGGTTCCGACAGGCTGCAACCAACTTCAAACGTCTCTTGTCCGTTAGAGGCAAAGTCATGGACACTGAATCTATCTGGAAACCTAAAAAGGTTACCCTTGTCTGAGGAATTAAATAACTTTTTGGTAAATTGATCCTCCAACCATGTTTTTGAAGAAACACTAGTTGATTTGTGTGAGATTCTGCAGAACGTAAAAACTGAGCAAGTACCAAGATATTATTAAAATAAGGAAACCGCAATACCCCGCTCTCTGATTACAAAAGATTCTTGGCGCTGTCGCTAGGCCAAAAGGAAGAGCAACAAATTGGTAGTGCTTGTCTAGAAAAGAAAATCTCAGGAACTGATAGTGATCTGGATGAATCGAAATATGAAGATATGCATCCTGTAAGTCTATTGTTGACATATAATGCCCTTGCTGAACAAAAGGCAGAATAGTCCTTATAGTCACCATTTTGAAAGTTGGTACTCTTACATATCGATTCAAATTTTTTAGATCCAAAACTGGTCTGAATGAATTTTCTTTCTTTGAGACAATGAATAGATTTGAATAAAACCCCAGACCCTGTTCCTAAAACGGAACTGGCATGATTACCCCCGATAACTACAGGTCTAAAACACACTTCAGGAAAGCCTGAGCCTTACTCTGAATCCTATTCTGTACCCCTGAGAGACAATACTCTGAATCCATAGATTTTGGACCGAATTGGTCCAAACATCTTTGAAAAATCTTAATCTGCCCCCTACCAGCTGAGCTGGAATGAGGGCCGCACCTTCATGCGGACTTGGGGGCTGGCTTTGATCTCTTAAATGGCTTGGATTTATTCCAATTCGAGGAAGGCTTCCAATTGGAAACAGATTCCTTGGGAGAAGGATTAGGTTTCGGCTACTAATTTTGTCGAAAGGAACGAAAACAGTTAGAAGCTTTAGATTGACCCTTAGGTCTTATCTTGAGGAAAAAAACTCCCTTCCCCCCAGTGACAGTTGAAATTATTGAATCCAACTGAGAACCAAATAACTTATTACCTTGGAAAGAAAGTGATAGCAATCTGGACTTAGAAGTCATGTCAGCATTCCAAGATTTAAGCCACAAAGCTAAAATAGCTAAATACATACATTTAACATTAATTTTGATGATATCAAAAATGGCATCACAAATAAAATGATTAGCATGTTGAAGCAAGTTAATGCTAGACAAATCATGATCCAATACTTGTTGTGCTAAAGTTTCCAACCAAAAAGTTGAAGCAGCTGCAACATCAGCCAAAGAAATTGCAGGCCTAAGAAGATGACCTGAATATAAATAAGTCTGCCTTAGATAAGATTCAAGTTTCCTATCTAAAGGATCTTTAAAAGAAGTACTATCTTCCATAGGAACAGTAGTACGTTTAGCAAGAGTAGAGATAGCCCCATCAACTTTGGGGATCTTTTCCCAAAACTCTAAAGTAACTGCTGGCAAAGGATACAAGTTTTTAAACCTTGAAGGAATAAAAGAAGTACCAGGCCTATTCCATTCCTTAGAAATCATATCAGAAATAGCATCAGGAGCTAGAAAAACCTCTGGAATAACCACAGGAGGATTATAAACCGAATTTAAATGTTTACTAATTTTAATATCAAGAGGACTAGTTTCCTCCATATCCAATGTAATCAACACTTCTTTTAACAAAGAACGAATATACTCCATTTTAAATAAATAAGATGATTTGTCAGTGTCAATATCTGAGGCAGGATGTTTTGAACCAGACAGATCCCCATCAGAAAAGGATAATTCAGCATGTTGCCGGTCATTTGAAATTTAATCAACTTTAAGAGAAGTTTTAAAAGACCTTTTACGTTTATTAGAAGGCGGAATGGCAGACAAAGTCTTCTGAATAGAATCAGAAATAAATTATTTTAAATTTACAGGTATATCTTGTGCATTAGATGTTGAGGGGACAGCAACAGGTAATGAACTACTACTGATGGATACATTATCTGTGTGTAAAAGTTTATCATGACAACTATTACAAACCACAGCAGGAGATATAACCTCCACAAGTTTACAACAAATGCACTAAGCTTTGGTAGAACTGTTATCAGGCAGCAGGGTTCCAACAGTGATTTCTGAGACAGGATCAGATTGAGACATCTTGCAAATGTAAGAGAAAAAAACAACATATAAAGCTAAATTATCAATTTCCTTATATGGCAGTTTCAGGAATGGGAAAAAATGCAAACAGGATAGCCCTCTGATAGAGAAAAAAGGCAAGAGACATATAGGAATAGGGTCTTAAATAATGAAAATATTTGGCGCCAAGCATGACGCACAACAAACAGAAAAATATTTCTTGACGCATAGATGACGCAACCTTGTGAAGGACTCGGCGTCGACTTTGACGCCGGAAATGACGAATTTGTGTCAACGAACGTAACTTCGTTACAACAAAAAATCTCGCAGCAAGAATGACGCAATAAACTTTGGCATTTTGCGCCCTCGCAAGCCTAATTCTGCCCGCAAATTTAAGAGACAGCCAATTTGAAAAAGAGACTATACCCCAGGTAAGAAATACATTTTTCATAAAAAAGCATTTTCCAGATATGAAACTGACAGTCTGCAAAAGGAAATATACTGAAAACCTGAATTATGGCAAATATAAGTACAATACATATATTTAGAACTTTACATAAATACATAAAGTGCCAAACCATAGCTGAGAGTGTCTTAAGTAATGAAAACATACTTACCAAAAGACACCCATCCACATATAGCAGATAGCCAAACCAGTACTGAAACTGGTTATCCGTAGAGGTAATGGAATATGAGAGTATATTGTCGATCTGAAAAGGGAGGTAGGAGATGAATCTCTACGACCGATAACAGAGAACTTATGAAATAGATCCCCCGTGAGGAAAACCATTGCATTCAATAGGTGATACTCCCTTCACATCCCTCTGACATTCACTGTACTCAGAGGAATCGGGATTCAAAATGCTGAGAAGCGCATATCAACGTAGAAATCTTAGCACAAACTCACTCTACCACCTCCATAGGAGGCAAAGTTTGTAAAACTGAATTGTGGGCATGGTGAGGGGTGTATTTATAGGCATTTTGAGGTTTGGGAAACTTTGCCACTCCTGGTAGGATTGTATATTCCATACGTCACTAGCTCATGGACTCTTGCCAATTACATGAAAGAAACACTTATTCACACATGGGATATGAATCTCAGAAAAGTAAAAATTCAATCGTTAGGGGACCAAACACCTTGTGCTCTCCTGGAACCCCAAACTGCACCCCAACCCAAGAGACTGATTATTGTCCAGGATGGATGGACAAAGGATGGCCCCAGAGGAATGGACTGGTGATTTATCCACAAGGATAGAGATTGCTTTGTTGTGGAATCCAAAAGAATCCTCGGGAAAGCTGAATGTAATCCTTGCACCTTTCACTTAGCATGCAAAGTTGAAGAGGCCTTGGGTGAAATGGAACGACATTTGATGCTGCAATAATTCAGACCTAACACTTCCATGCATAGAGCAACTGTAGGGTTGGAAGCTGATTGAAGTCTCGAACATATGGTCTGTAACTAATCTCCTTTGATCTGTTAAAGAAAGTCTTATTGATAATAAGTCTATAATGACTCTGGTTTGAGGAGAAAGAGAACTCTTTGGAACAATGATTCTACAACCATGTTTGCGGAGAAACAACAAGAGATTGTAGGTATTAAATACTGCTATGGTAAAGATGGAGTTTGTACAAAGATATCTTCCAGGTATGGAGCCTCCAAAATACCTTGAACTCTTAATACAGACAAGAGAGTCCCAAGAATCTTTATTAAAAACAAAAAAGAAGAGGAGCAACAAACTCCTGTAAGCAAAATCTCAGGAACTGGTGACAGTCTTTGTGGATAGGAATAGGAAGGTAAGCATCCATCAAATATATTGTGGACCTATATTGCCCCTGTTGAACAAGTGGTAAAAACAGTCCATATTATTTAAATTTCAAAACTAGGATTTTAAAATCAGAATAGGACTGAAAGTACCCTCATTTTTATGAACAATAAAAAGGTTGGAATAAAAATCCTGGCCATGTTCCGACAAAGCAAGTGGAACTATGACTCCCATGAGCACTTGATCCTGAAAACAATGAAAAAAGGCTTTTGCCTTTACATGGTTCTTAGGATCATTAGACTGAAGAAACCTACCCTCTAGGAGACCTTGATTGAAGCCTATTCTGTATCCGTGGCAGACTATGTTTAGAACCCAAGGGTCTTAGAGAAAAAGGAAATTTATGCTTACCTGATAAATTGATTTCTTCTACGATACGACGAGTCCACGAATTTCATCCTTACTTGTGGGATATTAACCTCCTGCTAACAGGAAGTGGCAAAGAGCACCACAGCAGAGTTGTATATATAGCTCCTCCCTTCCCTCCACCCCCAGTCATTCAACCAAAGGTTTAGGAAGAGAAAGGAAAAGCTAAAGGTGCAGAGGTGACTGAAGTTGTAAAAATAAAATAATATAATCTATCTTAAAATGACAGGGAGGGCCGTGGACTCGTCATATCTTAGAAGAAATCAATTTATCAGGTAAGCATAAATTTCCTTTTCTTCTACAAGATATGACGAGTCCACGGATTTCATCCTTACTTGTGGGATACAATACCAAACTTACAGGACACGGATGAAACGGGAGGGACAAGACAGAAACCTAAACGGAAGGCACCACTGCTTGAAGAACCTTTCTCCCAAAAACAGCCTCAGAAGAAGCAAAAGTATCAAATTTGAAAAAAGTATGAAAAAATTTGGAAAAAGTATGAAGAGACGACCAAGTTGCAGCCTTACAAATCTATTCAACAGAAGCCACAGCCCTAGTAGAATGAGCCATAATTCTTTCAGGAGGCTGCTGTCCAGCAGTCTCATATGCCAGGCGGATGATACTCCTCAGGCAAAAAGAAAGAGGTAGCCATAGCTTTCTGACCCCTACGCTTTCCAGAATAAACAATGAATAATGAAGATGATTGACGGAAATCTTTAGTCGCCTGTAAGTAAAACTTCAAGGCACGGACCACGTCCAGGTTATGTAACAGACACTCCTTCTTAGAAGAAGGGTTAGGACACAAGGAAAGAACAACAATTTCCTGATTAATATTCTTATTAGAAACAACCTTAGAAAGAAATCCAGGTTTGGTACGCAAAACCATCTTATCGGAATGAAATATAAGATAAGGTGAATCACATTGTAATGCTGAAAGCTCAGAAACTCTACGAGCAGAAGAAATAGCAACCAAAAACAAAACTTTCCAAGATAATAATTTAATATCTATGGAATGCATGGGTTCAAGCGGAACCCCTTGAAGAACTCTAAGAACTAAATTCAAACTCCAGGGAGGAGTAATTGGTCTAAATACAGGCTTAATTCTGGTTAGAGCTTGACAAAAAGACTGAACATCTGCCAAACGTTTGTGAAGCAAAATTGACAAAGCAGAAATCTGTCCCTTTAAGGAACTCGTTGATAACCCTTTCTCCAATCCTTCTTGGAGAAAAGACAGAATCCTGGGAATCCTAACTCTACTCCATAAGTAGCCCTTGGATTCACACCAATAAAGATATTTACGCCATATCTTATGATAGATTTTTCTAGTGACAGGCTTACATTCCTGTATCAATGACCGAATCTGAGAATCCCCGCTTAGATAAAATCAAGCGTTCAATCTCCAAGCAGTCAGCTGCAGAGAATTTAGATTTGGATGTTGGAAAGGCCCTTGAATGAGAAGGTCCTGTCTCAAAGGAAGTTTCCACAGAGGCAGAGAAGACATGTCCACTAGATCAGCATACCAAGTCCTGTGTGGCAACGTAGGCGCGGACAGGATTACCGAAGCTATCTCCTGTTTGATCCGTGCAATCACACGTGGAAGGAGAGGAAACGGTGGAAACACATAAGCTAGGTTGAACGACCAAGGCACTGCCAAGGCATCTATCAGTTTGGCCTGAGGATCCCTCGACCTGGATCCGTAACGTGGAAGCTTAGCATTCTGTCGAGATGCCATCAGATCCAATTCCGGTCTGCCCCATTGGAGAATCAATGAGGCAAACACCTCTGGATGGAGTTCCCACTCCCCCGGATGAAAAGTCTGACGACTTAGAAAATCCGCTTCTCAGTTCTCTACTCCTGGGATGTAGATTGAAGACAGATAACAAGAGTGGGCCTCCGCCCATAGGATTATCTTGGATACTTCTATCATCGCTAAGGAACTCCTTGTTCCCCCCTGATGATTGATATAAGCCACATTCGTGATATTGTCCGACTGGAATATGATGAATTTGGCCGAAGCCACGCCTGAAGAGCATTGAATATTGCTCTCAGTTCCAGAATATTGATTGGAAGTAGAGACTCCACCTGAGTCCAAACACCCTGAGGCTTCAGGGAATTCCAGACTGCACCGCAGCCCAGAAGACTGGCGTCCATTGTCACTATCACCCACGAGGGTCTGCGGAAACATGTCCCCTGGGACAGATGATCCGGCGACAACCACCAAAGAAGAGAGTCTCTGGTCTCTTGATCCAGATTTATCTGAGGAGATAAATTTGCATTACACTGTCCGAGCATGCACAGCTGCAGTGGTCTGAGATGAAAGCGAGCAAACGAAATGATGTCCATTGCCGCTACCATTAATCCAATTACCTCCATACACTGAGCCACTGATGGCTGAGGAATGGACTGTAGTGCTCGGCAAGTATTTAGAATCTTTGATTTTCTGACCTCCGACAGAAATATTTTCATGTCTACCGAGTCTATCAGAGTTCCCAAGAAGGTTACCCTTGTCCTTGGAACTAATTACCTCTTTTCTAGGTTCACCTTCCACACGTGAGTTCTCAGAAAGGACAACACTGTGTCTGTATGAGATTTCGTCAGATGATAAGTTGACGCCTGAATCAAAATATCGTCCAGATAAGGCGCCACTGCTATGCCCCGCGGTCTGAGAACCGCCAGAAGGGACCCCAGAATCTTTGTGAAGATCCTGGGTGCTGTGGCCAACCCGAAGGGAAGAGCCACAAACTGAAAATGTTTGTCTAGGAAGGGAAACCTTAGGAACTGACGATGATCCTTGTGAATAGGGATATGAAGGTATGCATCCTTTAAGTCCACGGTAGTCCTATATTGACCCTCCTGGATCATTGGTAAGGTTGTTCGTATAGTCTCCATCTTGAATAATAAAACTCTGAGAAAATTGTTTAGACACTTGAGATCTAAAATGGGTCTGAAAGTTCCCTCTTTTTTGGGAACCACGAAAAGATTTGAGTAAAACCCCTGTCCCTGTTCCAGTTTTGGAACGAACGAATTACTCCCATGGTAGAGAGGTCTTTTACACAGCGTAAGAACGCCTCTCTTTTTATCTGGCCTACAGACAATCGTGAAAGATGAAATCTCCCTCTTGGGAGAAAATCCTTGAATTCCAGTTGATACCCGTGGGTCACGATTTCCAATGCCCAGGGGTCCTGAACATCTCTTGCCCAAGCCTGGGCAAAGAAAGAAAGTCTGCCCCCTACTAGATCCGGTCCCGGACCGGGGGCCACCCCTTCATGCTGTCTTTGTAGCAACAGCGGGCTTCTTGGGTTGTTTACCTTTGTTCCAAGCCTGGTTGGGTCTCCAGACGGATTTGGATTGAGCAAAATTCCCTTCCTGCTTTGTGGAGGAAGAGGAAGCAGAGGATACTCCTTTAAAATTTCGAAAAGAACGAAAATGATTTTGTCATCTTAGCAGACTTATCCTGAGGCAAGGCATGACCTTTACCTCCAGTATTGTCAGAAATTATTTCCTTCAACTCATGCCCGAATAGGGTCTTACCCTTGAAAGGAATAGCTAAAAGCTTAGATTTTGATGACATCAGCAGACCACGATTTTAGCCATAACACTCTACGCGCTAAAATGGCAAATTTTGCATTTTTTGCCGCCAATTTAGCAATTTGAAAGGCGACATCTGTAATAAAAGAATTAGCTAGCTTGAGAGCCTTAATTCTATCCAAAATGTCCTCTAAAGGGGTCTCAACCTTCAGAGACTCTTCTAGAGCATCAAACCAAAAAGCTGCTGCAGTAGTCACTGGAACAATGTAGGCTGTAGGTTGTAAAAGAAAACCCTGATGAATAAAATATTTCTTTAGAAGACCCTCTAACTTCTTATCTATGGGGTCTTTAAAAGCACAGCTGTCCTCAATAGGTATAGTTGTACGCTTAGCCAGGGTAGATATAGCTCCCT
This sequence comes from Bombina bombina, assembly GCF_027579735.1. NCBI lineage: Eukaryota > Metazoa > Chordata > Amphibia > Anura > Bombinatoridae > Bombina > Bombina bombina. Next base: position 488,276,662 of record NC_069500.1, on the reverse strand, counting down.
CCACCTTAGGGACTGACTGCCAAGAGTCCCGAATGGTGTCCGATATAGGAAACATTTTCTTGAAAGTAGTAGGAGGAGAAAACGGTATACCCGGTCTGTCCCATTCCTTTTTAATAATTTTCTAAATTCTTTTAGGAACCGGAAAAACATCAGTGTAAGTAGGCACCTCTAAATATTTGTCCATTTTACACAATTTTTCTGGTGGTATCACAATAGAGTCACAATCATCCAGAGTCGCTAAAACCTCCCGAAGTAACAGGCGGAGGTGTTCAAGCTTAAATTTAAAGGACATGATGTCCGAATCTGTCTTGGGTAACATATTTCCTGAGTCTGAAAGTTCTCCCTCAGACAGCAATTCCCTGACCCCCAACTCAGAGCCCTGTGAGGGTACATCGGAAATATCCAATAAGGCATCAGAGGAGTGAGTATTCACATTAATACCTGACCTACTGCGTTTACCCTGTAACACTGGTAATTTAGATACCTCTGTAAGGGTAGTTGACATAACTGCAGCCATATCCTACAGAGTAAAAGAATTAGACACACGAGGTACTTGGCGTCGCTTGTGTGGGCGTTAAAGGTTGTGACACTTGGGGAGAATTGCATGCCATATCCTGATACTCTTCAGACTGAGAATCATCCTTAGGCACACTTTCTTTACCTAAAATATGTTTTTTACATTGTAAGGCCTTTTCAGTACAAGAGGTACACAAAGTAAAAGGGGGTTCCACAATGGCGTCTAAACACATAGAGCAATAAGTTTCCTCAATGTCAGACATGTTGAACAAACTAGCATAAACCACAATAGTCGTTAAACACTTTATTTATTGATTTGAACAATTTTTCAAAAAATGTGTACTGCGCACAAATTTTCCTAAACTGCCTAAACGTTAAAATAACGCTATGCAATTAAATATACCTATTCAATTGGGCCAAAAATTATTGCACCCTAAGAGCAAAGGGTGATTTAACCTCTAAAAGACACTTTATAGCACAAAATATATTTTATTGAAAAAAATGACCCCTGCACCTCGCCACAGCTCTGCTGTGGCGCCTACCTGCCCCCAGGGTATTGCAAAATGATTCGACAATGATCCGGTGCACAGAACACAAGTGTAGGCCCTACCGGAGCTAATGCTGCCTTCTCAGTCAGAGTACACTGCGCGCCTGAGCGTGAAAATAGGCCCCGCCCATCATGGGCGTCGATCATATCAGTCTGTATAACCGCATGGGAAGCGGTTTGCAAAGTAAGCCATGTGGTCCCCTAAAAACCTTACTGTAACACTGCAGCCATACTGATTATTTGTTATGTGTTCAAATAAAAACGTCAAGCTGCCTCTCCCAATGTACTTTTTGATTATTGATTATTATTCCAGCCCCCTACTTTGTCAAATACAAATATAAACACAGGATTTTCAGTAACACCCTTTATGTACAGGTCTACTGCTTACCCCTTCCCTTGCAGGGAAACATGTCAACCAATTCTGATATACCAAGTCTTCTCAGAAGTAAAAGACTGAACATACCTCAATGCTGCTTGTAGCATGAAACCACACTGAAGATTTCTCTTGCACTACCTCCAGAACTCTGTGGGAACCAACGTGGATCTTAGTTACATCTGCTAAGATCATCAACCTCAGGGCAGAAATCTTCATCTCCAAATCTCCCTGAGAAAAATAGTACTCACCGGTACCATTTAAAATAAAAAAAACTTCTTGATTGAAGAATCTAACACTAACACCTCACTTTACCTCTTCCTATTACCAACACAAGCAAAGAGAATGACTGGGGGTGGAGGGAAGGGAGGAGCTATATATACAGCTCTGCTGTGGTGCTCTTTGCCACTTACTGTTAGCAGGAGGTTAATATCCCACAAGTAAGGATGAAATCCGTGGACTCGTATCTTGTAGAAGAAAGGGCTGTTTTTGACTGTTTGGCCTTATTCCAATTGGGAACGGACATCCAGGAACATCTGGAAAACTCCTGTTTTTATGGAGGACGACTACTTTCGGTTCTTAGATTAGCAAAAGGAATGAAAACCACCAATAGCTCTATTCTTAACCTTAGCTTTCTTGTCCTGAGAGAGAAAAGCTCATTTTTTCTCCAGTCAAAGTAGAAATAATGGCATACAGGTGGCAATAGTCCACGCCCTGTTACGTATAGGGTATACATTCCTACCAGAAGGAGGCAAGGTTTCCCAAACTCCAAAAGTCTATAAAACCCCGCCCACCTCACTCATACCTTAGTTTTTTAGGAAAAGAGAAGTGCTTAAACCAAAATTAACCCCAAACAATGGGGGCTCGTGAACTCTAGCCACCATGAAAGAAATTCATTTATCAGGTAAGATATAAATGATGTTTTCTTTAATTATATGTTTGGGATATAATACCCAAGATGAGGAAGTCCACGAGAAACAAAGGGAGGGAGTAAAATAAAAACAGCTTTTCTTCGCCGAGAAATTAAATCCATAACCAACAATATCTGTCTTTTATGGCAAACTCAATATAGAGGCACAATTCTCAAATAGACAACTGTCTGAGGGAACTTTCTACCAAAGGCTGCTTCTGATAAAGCAAAAACATAAAAATAGTAAAATTTAGTAAAGGTATGCAGAGAAGAACAAGTGGCCGTTTTGCAAATTTGATCAACTGAAGCCTCATTCTTAAAGGCAAAAGATGTGGCAATTCTCTTTGACGGAGGCTGAGACCCGCCTCCTTTGTGAATCAAAAGTTTCAACCAAGAGGCTAAAGAAATAGAGGACTTCTGGTCCATCTCAGGACCATAAAAAAAAAAACATAATTTATGCTTACCTGATAAATTTATTTCTCTTGTGATGTATCAAGTCCACGGATTCATCCTTACTTGTGGGATATTCTCCTCCCCTACAGGAAGTGGCAAAGAGAGCACCCACAGCAGAGCTCTCTATATAGCTCCCCCCTTAGCTCCACACCCCAGTTATTTGACCGAAGGCTAGGAAGAAAAAGGAGAAACTATAGGGTGCAGTGGTGAAAGTTTTAAAATAAAAATATATATGCCTGTCTTAAAAAACAGGGCGGGCTGTGGACTCGATACATCACAAGAGAAATAAATTTATCAGGTAAGCATAAATTATGTTTTCTCTTGTAAGATGTATCGAGTCCACGGATTCATCCTTACTTGTGGGATACCAATACCAAAGCTTTAGGACACGGATGAAGGGAGGGACAAGACAGGAACCTTGAAGGGAGGGACAAGACAGGAACCTTGAACGGAAGGCACCACTGCTTTTAGAACCTCCCAAAAATAGCCTCCGAAGAAGCAAAAGTATCGAATTTGTAAAATTTTGAAAAAACATAATTTATGTAAGAACTTACCTGATAAATTAATTTCTTTCATATTAGCAAGAGTCCATGAGCTAGTGACGTATGGGATATACATTCCTACCAGGAGGGGCAAAGTTTCCCAAACCTCAAAATGCCTATAAATACACCCCTCACCACACCCACAATTCAGTTTAACGAATAGCCAAGAAGTGGGGTGATAAAAAAGTGCGAAAGCATATAAAATAAGGAATTGGAATAATTGTGCTTTATACAAAATCATAACCACCACAAAAAAGGGCGGGCCTCATGGACTCTTGCTAATATGAAAGAAATGAATTTATCAGGTAAGTTCTTACATAAATTATGTTTTCTTTCATGTAATTAGCAAGAGTCCATGAGCTAGTGACGTATGGGATAATGACTACCCAAGATGTGGATCTTTCCACACAAGAGTCACTAGAGAGGGAGGGATAAAATAAAGACAGCCAATTCCTGCTGAAAATAATCCACACCCAAAATAAAGTTTAACGAAAAACATAAGCAGAAGATTCAAACTGAAACCGCTGCCTGAAGTACTTTTCTACCAAAAACTGCTTCAGAAGAAGAAAATACATCAAAATGGTAGAATTTAGTAAAAGTATGCAAAGAGGACCAAGTCGCTGCTTTGCAGATCTGGTCAACCGAAGCTTCATTCCTAAACGCCCAGGAAGTAGAAACTGACCTAGTAGAATGAGCTGTAATTCTCTGAGGCGGAGTTTTACCCGACTCAACATAGGCAAGATGAATTAAAGATTTCAACCAAGATGCCAAAGAAATGGCAGAAGCTTTCTGGCCTTTTCTAGAACCGGAAAAGATAACAAATAGACTAGAAGTCTTACGAAAAGATTTCGTAGCTTCAACATAATATTTCAAAGCTCTAACAACATCCAAAGAATGCAACGATTTCTCCTTAGAATTCTTAGGATTAGGACATAATGAAGGAACCACAATTTCTCTACTAATGTTGTTGGAATTCACAACTTTAGGTAAAAATTCAAAAGAAGTTCGCAACACCGCCTTATCCTGATGAAAAATCAGAAAAGGAGACTCACAAGAAAGAGCAGATAATTCAGAAACTCTTCTGGCAGAAGAGATGGCCAAAAGGAACAAAACTTTCCAAGAAAGTAATTTAATGTCCAATGAATGCATAGGTTCAAACGGAGGAGCTTGAAGAGCTCCCAGAACCAAATTCAAACTCCAAGGAGGAGAAATTGACTGAATGACAGGTTTTATACGAACCAAAGCTTGTACAAAACAATGAATATCAGGAAGAATAGCAATCTTTCTGTGAAAAAGAACAGAAAGAGCAGAGATTTGTCCTTTCAAAGAACTTGCGGACAAACCCTTATCTAAACCATCCTGAAGAAACTGTAAAATTCTCGGTATTCTAAAAGAATGCCAGGAAAAATGATGAGAAAGACACCAAGAAATATAAGTCTTCCAGACTCTATAATATATCTCTCGAGATACAGATTTACGAGCCTGTAACATAGTATTAATCACAGAGTCAGAGAAACCTCTTTGACCAAGAATTAAGCGTTCAATCTCCATACCTTTAAATTTAAGGATTTCAGATCCTGATGGAAAAAGGGACCTTGTGACAGAAGGTCTGGTCTTAACGGAAGAGTCCACGGTTGGCAAGAGGCCATCCGTACAAGATCCGCATACCAAAACCTGTGAGGCCATGCCGGAGCAACCAGCAGAACAAACGAGCATTCCTTCAGAATCTTGGAGATTACTCTTGGAAGAAGAACTAGAGGCGGAAAGATATAGGCAGGATGATACTTCCAAGGAAGTGATAATGCATCCACTGCCTCCGCCTGAGGATCCCGGGATCTGGACAGATACCTGGGAAGTTTCTTGTTTAGATGGGACGCCATCAGATCTATTTCTGGAAGTTCCCACATTTGAACAATCTGAAGAAATACCTCTGGGTGAAGAGACCATTCGCCCGGATGCAATGTTTGGCGACTGAGATAATCCGCTTCCCAATTGTCTACACCTGGGATATGAACCGCAGAGATTAGACAGGAGCTGGATTCCGCCCAAACCAAAATTCGAGATACTTCTTTCATAGCCAGAGGACTGTGAGTCCCTCCTTGATGATTGATGTATGCCACAGTTGTGACATTGTCTGTCTGAAAACAAATGAACGATTCTCTCTTCAGAAGAGGCCAAAACTGAAGAGCTCTGAAAATTGCACGGAGTTCCAAAATATTGATCGGTAATCTCACCTCCTGAGATTCCCAAACTCCTTGTGCCGTCAGAGATCCCCACACAGCTCCCCAACCTGTGAGACTTGCATCTGTTGAAATTACAGTCCAAGTCGGAAGCACAAAAGAAGCCCCCTGAATTAAACGATGGTGATCTGTCCACCATGTTAGAGAGTGTCGAACAATCGGTTTTAAAGATATTAATTGAGATATCTTCGTGTAATCCTTGCACCATTGCTTCAGCATACAGAGCTGAAGAGGTCGCATGTGAAAACGAGCAAAGGGGATCGCGTCCGATGCAGCAGTCATAAGACCTAGAATTTCCATGCATAAGGCTACCGAAGGGAATGATTGTGACTGAAGGTTTCGACAAGCTGCAATCAACTTTAGACGTCTCTTGTCTGTTAAAGACAGAGTCATGGACACTGAATCCATCTGGAAACCCAGAAAGGTTACCCTTGTCTGAGGAATCAAAGAACTTTTTGATAAATTGATCCTCCAACCATGATCTTGAAGAAACAACACAAGTCGATTTGTATGAGATTCTGCTAAATGTAAAGACTGAGCAAGTACCAAGATATCGTCCAAATAAGGAAATACCACAATACCCTGTTCTCTGATTACAGACAGCAGGGCACCGAGAACCTTTGTAAAAATTATTGGAGCTGTAGCTAGGCCAAACGGCAGAGCCACAAACTGGTAATGCTTGTCCAGAAACGAGAATCTCAGGAACTGATAATGATCTGGATGAATCGGAATATGCAGATATGCATCCTGTAAATCTATTGTGGACATATAATTCCCTTGCTGAACAAAAGGTAAGATAGTCCTTACAGTTACCATCTTGAATGTTGGTATCCTTACATAATGATTCAATATTTTTAGATCCAGAACTGGTCTGAAAGAATTCTCCTTCTTTGGTACAATGAAGAGATTTGAATAAAACCCCATCCCCTGTTCCGGAACTGGAACTGGCATAATTACTCCAGTCAACTCTAGATCTGAAACACATTTCAGAAATGCTTGAGCTTTTACTGGATTTACTGGGACACGGGAAAGAAAAAATCTCTTTGCAGGAGGTCTCAACTTGAAACCAATGCTGTACCCTTCTGAAACAATGCTCTGAATCCAAAGATTGTGAACAGAATTGATCCAAATTTCCTTGAAAAAACGTAACCTGCCCCCTACCAGCTGAGCTGGAATGAGGGCCGCACCTTAATGTGGACTTAGAAGCAGGCTTTGCCTTTCTAGCTGGCTTGGATTTATTCCAGACTGGAGATGGTCTCCAAACTGAAACTGCTCCTGAGGATGAAGGATCAGGCTTTTGTTCTTTGTTGAAACGAAAGGAACGAAAACTATTATTAGCCCTGTTTTTACCTTTAGATTTTTTATCCTGTGGTAAAAAAGTTCCTTTCCCACCAGTAACAGTTGAAATAATGGAATCCAACTGAGAACCAAATAATTTGTTACCCTGGAAAGAAATGGAAAGTAAAGTTGATTTAGAAGCCATATCAGCATTCCAAGTTTTAAGCCATAAAGCTCTTCTAGCTAAAATAGCTAGAGACATAAACCTGACATCAACTCTGATAATATCAAAAATGGCATCACAGATAAAATTATTAGCATGCTGAAGAAGAATAATAATATCATGAGAATCACGATGTGTTACTTGTTGCGCTAAAGTTTCCAACCAAAAAGTTGAAGCTGCAGCAACATCAGCCAAAGATATAGCAGGTCTAAGAAGATTACCTGAACACAGATAAGCTTTTCTTAGAAAGGATTCAATTTTCCTATCTAGAGGATCCTTAAACGAAGTACCATCTGACGTAGGAATAGTAGTACGTTTAGCAAGGGTAGAAATAGCCCCATCAACTTTAGGGATCTTGTCCCAAAATTCTAATCTGTCAGACGGCACAGGATATAATTGCTTAAAACGTTTAGAAGGAGTAAATGAATTACCCAAATTATCCCATTCTTTGGAAATTACTGCAGAAATAGCATTAGGAACAGGAAAAACTTCTGGAATAACCACAGGAGCTTTAAATACCTTATCTAAACGTTTAGAATTAGTATCAAGAGGACCAGAATCCTCTATTTCTAAAGCAATTAGTACTTCTTTAAGTAAAGAACGAATAAATTCCATTTTAAATAAATATGAAGATTTATCAGCATCAACCTCTGAGACAGAATCCTCTGAACCAGAGGAATCATCAGAATCAGAATGATGATGTTCATTTAAAAATTCATCTGTAGGGAGAGAAGTTTTAAAAGATTTTTTACGTTTACTAGAAGGAGAAATAACAGACATAGCCTTCTTTATGGATTCAGAAACAAAATCTCTTATATTATCAGGAACATTCTGCACCTTAGATGTTGAAGGAACTGCAACAGGCAATGGTACTTTACTAAAGGAAATATTATCTGCTTTAACAAGTTTGTCATGACAATCAATACAAACAACAGCTGGAGGAATAGCTACCAAAAGTTTACAGCAGATACACTTAGCTTTGGTAGATTCAGCACTTGACAGCGATTTTCCTGTAGTATCTTCTGACTCAGATGCAACGTGAGACATCTTGCAATATGTAAGAGAAAAAACAACATATATATAAAGCAAAATTGATCAAATTCCTTAAATGACAGTTTCAGGAATGGGAAAAAATGCCAAAGAACAAGCTTCTAGCAACCAGAAGCAATAAAAAATGAGACTTAAATAATGTGGAGACAAAAGCGACGCCCATATTTTTTCGCGCCAAATAAGACGCCCACATTATTTGGCGCCTAAATGCTTTTTGGCGCCAAAAATGACGCCACATCCGGAACGCCGACATTTTTGGCGCAAAATAACGTCAAAAAATGACGCAACTTCCGGCGACACGTATGACGCCGGAAACGAAATAGAATTTTTGCGCCAAAAAAGTCCGCGCCAAGAATGACGCAATAAACTGAAGCATTTTCAGCCCCCGCGAGCCTAACAGCCCACAGGGAAAAAGTCAAATTTTAAGGTAAGAAAAATGTTAAATTAAAATGCATTATCCCAAATATGAAACTGACTGTCTGAAAATAAGGAAAGTTGAACATTCTGAGTCAAGGCAAATAAATGTTTGAATACATATATTTAGAACTTTATAAACAAAGTGCCCAACCATAGCTTGGAGTGTCACAGAAAATAAGACTTACTTACCCCAGGACACTCATCTACATATAGCAGATAGCCAAACCAGTACTGAAACGAGAATCAGCAGAGGTAATGGTATATATAAGAGTATATCGTCGATCTGAAAAGGGAGGTAAGAGATGAATCTCTACGACCGATAACAGAGAACCTATGAAATAGACCCCGTAGAAGGAGATCACTGCATTCAAATAGGCAATACTCTCCTCACATCCCTCTGACATTCACTGCACGCTGAGAGGAAAACCGGGCTCCAACTTGCTGCGGAGCGCATATCAACGTAGAATCTAGCACAAACTTACTTCACCACCTCCATCGGAGGCAAAGTTTGTAAAACTGAATTGTGGGTGTGGTGAGGGGTGTATTTATAGGCATTTTGAGGTTTGGGAAACTTTGCCCCTCCTGGTAGGAATGTATATCCCATACGTCACTAGCTCATGGACTCTTGCTAATTACATGAAAGAAAGTATGAAGCGAAGACCAAGTCGCCGCCTTACAAATCTGTTCAACAGAAGACTCATTTTTAAAAGCCCATGTGGAAGCCACAGCTCTAGTCAGGGCCGCCATCAGGGGGTGACAGGGGTGACTCCTGTCAGGGGCCCAATGGGCCAGGGGGGGCCCAATGAGGCAAGAACTAAAAAAAAAATATATATATTTTTAAATTTTGGCAGCCACCAGTGGGTACTACAGCAGAGTGCTAATTGAGCATGGGAAATGTTATTACAAGGAGTAAAGTATTAGCATTTGAGAGGATTTCTGAATGTGTACTAAACCACTATGCACAGTGTGAGACAGACTTGGCACTTAAGTTTGTTCAGCGTATGCCTGAGTCAGACTGCAGATAACTTTCATTTGCAGAGGAGGTATGACTTACTTAGCAAATGTTTTTTATTTCTTTGTGGTAGTAGTTGTATGGTGGGGCCAGGGGTCCATAAAAACAATTTTTTTTTAGCAGCAGTGTATTTATGATTATTTGACAATGCTGTAAAAATTCTATATTTAAAACAATGCAGAAATGTTTCCTCAATACACAAATGGTAGGTGCCCTTTTGGCAGATATGCATTTTATATATATATATATATATATATATATAAACAAGTCAGGTAATAAGCACTCGTTGGATTTAAGCACAGCACACTTAATTAGGTAGTGACATTTCGGGGCATTCACCCCTTCTTCAGACAGTCTGAAGAAGGGGTGAATGCCCCGAAACGTCACTGCCTAATTAAGTGTGCTGTGCTTAAATACAGCGAGTGCTTATTACCTGACTTGTTTTAATATTACTTTAAGCACCCTGGTCTATGTTTAGGGTTGGCAAGTGAGAGTGCACTAGTTGGATCCAGTATATATATATATATTTCATCTAAGATTTTTACATCTGCATAAAATGTTATACTCTCAGACTTAGATTGTTCAGTGTTTGAAATGAGTCAGGTTAACTTAAAACTGTTCAGTTTACACTACAGCTGACTTTATTTTGAAATACATACCAACAAGCCTAAATTATGCATTTAACCAGATCTAATGGTATGAGTACCACAGCTTATGGTTCCACCAAGACCATATAAGAGTACAGCATTTTCAAAATCCATAAGTACAGCTGACAGATGGGAACATTTGTACACTATATTTGAAGTGGTGCTCTTGGTTGGGGAAAAAACAAACATATGTCAACCTTTTAAAAGTACTTAGCATTAGATCAGTTCGGGTTTAAAGGCGAATTTGTACAATTTATATGTAGAATATATCATAATCCTATTTCCTTTATCTTGATCAATGGGACGTTATCTCCTAAAATAATACTCCAAAGAGGAACCAGACAGGGATGTCCCTTATCCCCGTTACTTTTTAATATTGCTCTGGAGCCGCTAGCAATACAGTTTAGAAAAGTTCTATCGGGAGTCTCTTTGGGCACTCAGTTTCTTAAAACCATGTTATACGCAGATGATGTATTATTATTTTTAGCGAATATACAACAATCTATCCCACTGATCCTACATACGCTGAAAATTTTTAGCTCTTTCTCTGGGTATAGGATAAACTTGGAAAAGAGTGAATTAATGGGGCTAAACAACATTCAGACTACAGTACCTAACAGCCCATTTAAACAAGTTGACGCTATTAAATATCTGGGCCTGCTCTTGCACAGAAATCCCAGTCGCTGGTATAAAGCTAATTATGAGCCACTATTTCAAAAAATTATTGCAGATTTATAGGTGTGGGCAGTATTTCCACTCTCGTTGACAGCACGTGTCAATCTAATTAAAGCTATTATTTTTTTCACGCCTGTTGTATCCATTGCAGAATCTTCCATTATTTATTTTAAATAAGGATGTGAAACTAATTAATGCTGTCTTTTCCAAATTTATTTGGAATAATAAAAAGTCTCGAATTGGCTTGGAAAGACTAATGCAAAAGGTAGACGCAGCTGGATTAGCGTTGCCTAATATAAAATTTTATAATTTAGCTGAATTGGTAAAAATAGCGATAGATTGGATTGCAGGATCCAGTATAGTATCATCTCAAGAAATAGATTATTTTCTAATGGCGCCATTCTCTTTAAAAGCTATCATACATTCCCCAGTACAGAAGTTGCCCCAGAATATTAGTTGCCTTTTTTCAATTAAAAATATTGTTTCCGCCTGGCATAAATTTTGTGTTTTGTTAGGTTTGGATTTCTCCTTTTCTGAGTTTTTACCTATAGTAGGTAATCCGAGTTTTCTACCGGGGCTATATCAAAAAACATTCAGAGATTGGGCGGGAAGAGGTTTACTCTATGTAAAACAAGTTCTGGATGAAGGTGGTCAAATGATATCAGCAGATGATATTTTTAGTAAATTCGGGATTAATAGGGCTGATTTATTTGCATATTTTCAAATACGGCACATTGTGGTAGGACAGAAGTGGTGTACTATGCCCACAATGATCTGGGCAGATATTAAGGTATGTGTACAAAAATTATTGCAGGAGATGCGTCGATTTCCCTGATGTAGGATATCTTGTTGGGTAAACAGAGCCAGCTTATTTTGGATAAGTTATGTAAGGCATGGGTATTTATATCTCCTTCAGTAGAGCCTGACTCTTTTAATCAGAGTTTTGAAGCCATGGGTAAATGTAAGATACCTATAACTTGGAAAGAATCGCATATGAAGTTGATTAATAATTTCTATCTATCACCGTGGAAAATATCTAAATTTTATTCGACCCCAGTTGACCTATGTCCGCGATGTGCACATGGCAAGGCAGATTTACTCCATATGTTTTGGACATGTCCTAAGGTCAGACAATTATGGCTGAAAATTATCTTTTGGTTCAATAAATTATACAAAGTAACAATAGCATTAGATGGGAAAGATGTTATTTTTCTTTTTTCAACAAATGATAGGATTAATTGTAATACTATAAATAGTTTAAACACAATTATATTAACTGTTAGACACTGTATACTGAAAAATTGGAAAGCTAAGAGTGTTCCTGGTCTAGCTATGGTCTTTAAAACATTACAAGACCATTTAGTGTTTGAATCATATCACCTTTACGATGCTACTGAGAAACAAACGCAGAAATTTCTGTTGAAATGGTCTCTGGTTATTCTATCATACTCTATACCGCTGCAAAAGATAATTCTTGCCCCCTTCCTTTCAACGGTGAGTTTTGCAGAGTTGACGTTATTAAATGTATTTCCGCATAGTTGGCTGGAGTGACCCAACGGGGGACGACGCGGTGGGAGTACTGGAGTAACGTGGGGGGAAGATGTGGGGGGAGGGGATGAGAGAGGGAGAACGCAAACTATTTTTTTTTTTATTATTATTTTTTTTCCCCTTTTTCTGTCTAGGTGTTACGGCCTTTTAGTATGGTATCACTCACATCTGATTTTGTAATGATTATGTGTGTAAGAATAGGATACAGGATGAGAAATCTATTTTTTGGTTTACATATTTTTTTTTTCTTCTTTTATGTATTACGGAAATTGTAAGCTAAGTAGAGACTATTTTATTTTCAAATCTATCTGTATTTTGTTGATTGTAGATTTATATCTTTTTGTTAATATGTGATGATGCTGTATATAATGTAAAAACAATAACAATTATTGAAAAAAACGAAAAAAAAAAAAAACAGAATTTATGCTTACCTGATAAATTACTTTCTCCAACGGTGTGTCCGGTCCACGGCGTCATCCTTACTTGTGGGATATTCTCTTCCCCAACAGGAAATGGCAAAGAGCCCAGCAAAGCTGGTCATATGATCCCTCCTAGGCTCCGCCTACCCCAGTCATTCGACCGACGTACAGGAGGAAATATGCATAGGAGAAACCATATGAAACCGTGGTGACTGTAGTTAGAGAAAATAATTCATCAGACCTGATTAAAAAAACCAGGGCGGGCCGTGGACCGGACACACCGTTGGAGAAAGTAATTTATCAGGTAAGCATAAATTCTGTTTTCTCCAACATAGGTGTGTCCGGTCCACGGCGTCATCCTTACTTGTGGGAACCAATACCAAAGCTTTAGGACACGGATGAAGGGAGGGAGCAAATCAGGTCACCTAAATGGAAGGCACCACGGCTTGCAAAACCTTTCTCCCAAAAATAGCCTCTGAAGAAGCAAAAGTATCAAATTTGTAAAATTTGGCAAAAGTGTGCAGTGAAGACCAAGTCGCTGCCTTACATATCTGGTCAACAGAAGCCTCGTTCTTGAAGGCCCATGTGGAAGCCACAGCCCTAGTGGAGTGAGCTGTGATTCTTTCAGGAGGCTGCCGTCCGGCAGTCTCATAAGCCAAACGGATAATGCTTTTAAGCCAAAAAGAAAGAGAGGTAGAAGTTGCTTTTTGACCTCTCCTTTTACCAGAATAAACAACAAACAAAGAAGAAGTTTGTCTGAAATCTTTAGTGGCCTCTAAATAGAATTTTAGAGCACGGACTACGTCCAAATTGTGTAACAAACGTTCCTTCTTTGAAACTGGATTCGGGCACAAAGAAGGTACAACTATCTCCTGGTTAATATTCTTGTTGGAAACAACTTTTGGAAGAAAACCAGGCTTAGTACGCAAAACCACCTTATCTGCATGGAACACCAGATAGGGCGGAGAAGACTGCAGAGCAGATAACTCTGAAACTCTTCTAGCAGAAGAAATTGCAACCAAAAACAAAACTTTCCAAGATAATAACTTAATATCTACGGAATGTAAGGGTTCAAACGGAACCCCTTGAAGAACTGAAAGAACTAGATTAAGACTCCAGGGAGGAGTCAAAGGTCTGTAAACAGGCTTGATTCTAACCAGAGCCTGAACAAACGCTTGAACGTCTGGCACAGCTGCCAGCCTTTTGTGAAGTAAAACAGATAACGCAGAAATCTGTCCCTTCAGAGAACTTGCAGATAATCCCTTCTCCAAACCCTCTTGCAGAAAGGATAAAATCCTAGGAATTTTTATCTTGTTCCATGGGAATCCTTTAGATTCACACCAACAGATATATTATTTCCATATCTTATGGTAAATTTTTCTAGTCACAGGCTTTCTAGCCTGAATCAGAGTATCTATTACAGAATCTGAAAACCCACGCTTTGATAAAATCAAGCGTTCAATCTCCAAGCAGTCAGTTGGAGAGAAACCAGATTTGGATGTTCGAATGGACCTTGAACAAGAAGGTCCTGTCTCAAAGGTAGCTTCCATGGTGGAGCCGATGACATATTCACCAGGTCTGCATACCAAGTCCTGCGTGGCCACGCAAGAGCTATCAAGATCACCGAAGCCCTCTCCTGGTTGATCCTGGCTACCAGCCTGGGAATGAGAGGAAACGGTGGGAAAAACAGAATTTATGTTTACCTGATAAATTACTTTCTCCAACGGTGTGTCCGGTCCACGGCGTCATCCTTACTTGTGGGATATTCTCTTCCCCAACAGGAAATGGCAAAGAGCCCAGCAAAGCTGGTCACATGATCCCTCCTAGGCTCCGCCTACCCCAGTCATTCGACCGACGTTAAGGAGGAATATTTGCATAGGAGAAACCATATGATACCGTGGTGACTGTAGTTAAAGAAAATAAATTATCAGACCTGATTAAAAAACCAGGGCGGGCCGTGGACCGGACACACCGTTGGAGAAAGTAATTTATCAGGTAAACATAAATTCTGTTTTCTCCAACATAGGTGTGTCCGGTCCACGGCGTCATCCTTACTTGTGGGAACCAATACCAAAGCTTTAGGACACGGATGATGGGAGGGAGCAAATCAGGTCACCTAGATGGAAGGCACCACGGCTTGCAAAACCTTTCTCCCAAAAATAGCCTCAGAAGAAGCAAAAGTATCAAACTTGTAAAATTTGGTAAAAGTGTGCAGTGAAGACCAAGTCGCTGCCCTACATATCTGATCAACAGAAGCCTCGTTCTTGAAGGCCCATGTGGAAGCCACAGCCCTAGTGGAATGAGCTGTGATTCTTTCGGGAGGCTGCCGTCCGGCAGTCTCGTAAGCCAATCTGATGATGCTTTTAATCCAAAAAGAGAGAGAGGTAGAAGTTGATTTTTGACCTCTCCTTTTACCGGAATAAACAACAAACAAGGAAGATGTTTGTCTAAAATCCTTTGTAGCATCTAAATAGAATTTTAGAGCGCGAACAACATCCAAATTGTGCAACAAACGTTCCTTCTTCGAAACTGGTTTCGGACACAGAGAAGGTACGATAATCTCCTGGTTAATGTTTTTGTTAGAAACAACTTTTGGAAGAAAACCAGGTTTAGTACGTAGAACCACCTTATCTGCATGGAACACCAGATAAGGAGGAGAACACTGCAGAGCAGATAATTCTGAAACTCTTCTAGCAGAAGAAATTGCAACCAAAAACAAAACTTTCCAAGATAATAACTTAATATCAACGGAATGTAAGGGTTCAAACGGAACCCCCTGAAGAACTGAAAGAACTAAGTTGAGACTCCAAGGAGGAGTCAAAGGTTTGTAAACAGGCTTGATTCTAACCAGAGCCTGAACAAAGGCTTGAACATCTGGCACAGCTGCCAGCTTTTTGTGAAGTAACACAGACAAGGCAGAAATCTGTCCCTTCAGGGAACTTGCAGATAATCCTTTTTCCAATCCTTCTTGAAGGAAGGATAGAATCTTAGGAATCTTAACCTTGTCCCAAGGGAATCCTTTAGATTCACACCAACAGATATATTTTTTCCAAATTTTGTGGTAAATCTTTCTAGTTACAGGCTTTCTGGCCTGAACAAGAGTATCGATAACAGAATCTGAGAACCCTCGCTTCGATAAGATCAAGCGTTCAATCTCCAAGCAGTCAGCTGGAGTGAGACCAGATTCGGATGTTCGAACGGACCTTGAACAAGAAGGTCTCGTCTCAAAGGTAGCTTCCATGGTGGAGCCGATGACATATTCACCAGATCTGCATACCAAGTCCTGCGTGGCCACGCAGGAGCTATCAAAATCACTGACGCCCTTTCCTGATTGATCCTGGCTACCAGCCTGGGGATGAGAGGAAACGGCGGGAATACATAAGCTAGTTTGAAGGTCCAAGGTGCTACTAGTGCATCCACTAGAGCCGCCTTGGGATCCCTGGATCTGGACCCGTAGCAAGGAACTTTGAAGTTCTGACGAGAGGCCATCAGATCCATGTCTGGAATGCCCCACAGTTGAGTGACTTGGGCAAAGATTTCCGGATGGAGTTCCCACTCCCCCGGATGCAATGTCTGACGACTCAGAAAATCCGCTTCCCAATTTTCCACTCCTGGGATGTGGATAGCAGACAGGTGGCAGGAGTGAGACTCCGCCCATAGAATGATTTTGGTCACTTCTTCCATCGCCAGGGAACTCCTTGTTCCCCCCTGATGGTTGATGTACGCAACAGTTGTCATGTTGTCTGATTGAAACCGTATGAACTTGGCCCTCGCTAGCTGAGGCCAAGCCTTGAGAGCATTGAATATCGCTCTCAGTTCCAGAATATTTATCGGTAGAAGAGATTCTTCCCGAGACCAAAGACCCTGAGCTTTCAGGGATCCCCAGACCGCGCCCCAGCCCATCAGACTGGCGTCGGTCGTGACAATGACCCACTCTGGTCTGCGGAAGGTCATCCCTTGTGACAGGTTGTCCAGGGACAGCCACCAACGGAGTGAGTCTCTGGTCCTCTGATTTACTTGTATCCTCGGAGACAAGTTTGTATAGTCCCCATTCCACTGACTGAGCATGCACAGTTGTAATGGTCTTAGATGAATGCGCGCAAAAGGAACTATGTCCATCGCCGCTACCATCAAACCTATCACTTCCATGCACTGCGCTATGGAAGGAAGAGGAACGGAATGAAGTATCCGACAAGAGTCTAGAAGTTTTGTTTTTCTGGCCTCTGTCAGAAAAATCCTCATTTCTAAGGAGTCTATTATTGTTCCCAAGAAGGGAACCCTTGTTGACGGAGATAGAGAACTCTTTTCCACGTTCACTTTCCATCCATGAGATCTGAGAAAGGCCAGGACGATGTCCGTGTGAGCCTTTGCTTGAGGAAGGGACGACGCTTGAATCAGAATGTCGTCCAAGTAAGGTACTACAGCAATGCCCCTTGGTCTTAGCACAGCTAGAAGGGACCCTAGTACCTTTGTGAAAATCCTTGGAGCAGTGGCTAATCCGAAAGGAAGCGCCACGAACTGGTAATGCTTGTCCAGGAATGCGAACCTTAGGAACCGATGATGTTCCTTGTGGATAGGAATATGTAGATACGCATCCTTTAAATCCACCGTGGTCATGAATTGACCTTCCTGGATGGAAGGAAGAATTGTTCGAATGGTTTCCATTTTGAACGATGGAACCTTGAGAAACTTGTTTAAGATCTTGAGATCTAAGATTGGTCTGAACGTTCCCTCTTTTTTGGGAACTATGAACAGATTGGAGTAGAACCCCATCCCTTGTTCTCCTAATGGAACAGGATGAATCACTCCCATTTTTAACAGGTCTTCTACACAACGTAAGAATGCCTGTCTTTTTATGTGGTCTGAAGACAACTGAGACCTGTGGAACCTCCCCCTTGGGGGAAGCCCCTTGAATTCCAGAAGATAACCTTGGGAGACTATTTCTAGCGCCCAAGGATCCAGAACATCTCTTGCCCAAGCCTGAGCGAAGAGAGAGAGTCTGCCCCCCACCAGATCCGGTCCCGGATCGGGGGCCAACCTTTCATGCTGTCTTGGTAGCAGTGGCAGGTTTCTTGGCCTGCTTTCCCTTGTTCCAGCCTTGCATTGGTCTCCAAGCTGGCTTGGCTTGAGAAGTATTACCCTCTTGCTTAGAGGACGTAGCACTTTGGGCTGGTCCGTTTCTACGAAAGGGACGAAAATTAGGTTTATTTTTGGCCTTGAAAGGCCGATCCTGAGGAAGGGCGTGGCCCTTACCCCCAGTGATATCAGAGATAATCTCTTTCAAGTCAGGGCCAAACAGCGTTTTCCCCTTGAAAGGAATGTTAAGTAGCTTGTTCTTGGAAGACGCATCAGCTGACCAAGATTTCAACCAAAGCGCTCTGCGCGCCACAATAGCAAACCCAGAATTCTTAGCCGCTAACCTAGCCAATTGCAAAGTGGCGTCTAGGGTGAAAGAATTAGCCAATTTGAGAGCATTGATTCTGTCCATAATCTCCTCATAAGGAGGAGAATCACTATCGACCGCCTTTACCAGCTCATCGAACCAGAAACACGCGGCTGTAGCGACAGGGACAATGCATGAAATTGGTTGTAGAAGGTAACCCTGCTGAACAAACATCTTTTTAAGTAAACCTTCTAATTTTTTATCCATAGGATCTTTGAAAGCACAACTATCTTCTATGGGTATAGTGGTGCGTTTGTTTAAAGTGGAAACCGCTCCCTCGACCTTGGGGACTGTCTGCCATAAGTCCTTTCTGGGGTCGACCATAGGAAACAATTTTTTAAATATGGGGGGAGGGACGAAAGGAATACCGGGCCCTTCCCATTCTTTATTTACAATGTCCGCCACCCGCTTGGGTATAGGAAAAGCTTCTGGGAGCCCCGGGACCTCTAGGAACTTGTCCATTTTACATAGTTTCTCTGGGATGACCAACTTGTCACAATCATCCAGAGTGGATAATACCTCCTTAAGCAGAATGCGGAGATGTTCCAACTTAAATTTAAACGTAATCACATCAGGTTCAGCTTGTTGAGAAATGTTCCCTGAATCAGTAATTTCTCCCTCAGACAAAACCTCCCCGGCCCCATCAGACTGGTTTAGGGGCCCTTCAGAACCATTATTATCAGCGTCGTCATGCTCTTCAGTATCTAAAACAGAGCAGTCGCGCTTACGCTGATAAGTGTGCATTTTGGCTAAAATGTTTTTGACAGAATTATCCATTACAGCCGTTAATTGTTGCATAGTAAGGAGTATTGGCGCGCTAGATGTACTAGGGGCCTCCTGAGTGGGCAAGACTCGTGTAGACGAAGGAGGGAATGATGCAGTACCATGCTTACTCCCCTCACTTGAGGAATCATCTTGGGCATCATTGTCATTGTCACATAAATCACATTTATTTAAATGAGAAGGAACTCTGGCTTCCCCACATTCAGAACACAGTCTATCTGGTAGTTCAGACATGTTAAACAGGCATAAACTTGATAACAAAGTACAAAAAACGTTTTAAAATAAAACCGTTACTGTCACTTTAAATTTTAAACTGAACACACTTTATTACTGCAATTGCGAAAAAATATGAAGGAATTGTTAAAAATTCACCAAAATTTCACCACAGTGTCTTAAAGCCTTAAAAGTATTGCACACCAAATTTGGAAGCTTTAACCCTTAAAATAACGGAACCGGAGCCGTTTTTAACTTTAACCCCTTTACAGTCCCTGGTATCTGCTTTGCTGAGACCCAACCAAGCCCAAAGGGGAATACGATACCAAATGACGCCTTCAGAAAGTCTTTTCTATGTATCAGAGCTCCTCACACATGCGACTGCATGTCATGCCTCTCAAAAACAAGTGCGCAACACCGGCGCGAAAATGAGGCTCTGCCTATGCCGATATAATCTTATCAAAATACCCAGATTAAATGATTCCTCAAGGCTAAATATGTGTTAATAATGAATCGATTTAGCCCAGAAAAAGTCTACAGTCTTAATAAGCCCTTGTGAAGCCCTTATTAACTATCTTAATAAACATGGCTTACCGGATCCCATAGGGAAAATGACAGCTTCCAGCATTACATCGTCTTGTTAGAATGTGTCATACCTCAAGCAGCAAGAGACTGCTCCCTGTTCCCCCAACTGAAGTTAATTCCTCTCAACAGTCCTGTGTGGAACAGCCATGGATTTTAGTAACGGTTGCTAAAATCATTTTCCTCATACAAACAGAAATCTTCATCTCTTTTCTGTTTCTGAGTAAATAGTACATACCAGCACTATTTTAAAATAACAAACTCTTGATTGAATAATAAAAACTACAGTTAAACACTAAAAAACTCTAAGCCATCTCCGTGGAGATGTTGCCTGTACAACGGCAAAGAGAATGACTGGGGTAGGCGGAGCCTAGGAGGGATCATGTGACCAGCTTTGCTGGGCTCTTTGCCATTTCCTGTTGGGGAAGAGAATATCCCACAAGTAAGGATGACGCCGTGGACCGGACACACCTATGTTGGAGAAACATAAGCTAGGTTGAAGGTCCAAGGTGCTACTAGTGCATCTACTAGAGTCGCCTTGGGATCCCTGGATCTGGACCCGTAACAAGGAACCTTGAAGTTCTGACGAGACGCCATCAGATCCATGTCTGGAATGCCCCATAATTGAGTTATTTGGGCAAAGATTTCCGGGTGGAGTTCCCACTCCCCCGGATGGAATGTCTGACGACTCAGAAAATCCGCTTCCCAATTTTCCACTCCTGGGATGTGGATTGCAGACAAGTGGCAGGAGTGATCCTCTGCCCATTGAATTATCTTGGTCACTTCCTCCATCGCCAGGGAACTCCTTGTTCCCCCCTGATGGTTGATATATGCAACTGTCGTCATGTTGTCTGATTGAAACCTTATGTATTTGGCCTTTGCTAGATGAGGCCAAGCTTTGAGGGCATTGAATATCGCTCTCAGTTCCAGAATGTTTATCGGGAGAAGAGATTCTTCCCGAGACCATAGACCCTGAGCTTTCAGGGGTTCCCAGACCGCGCCCCAGCCCACCAGACTGGCGTCGGTCGTGACAATGACCCACTCTGGCCTGCGGAAGCTCATTCCCTGTGACAGGTTGTCCAGGATTAGCCACCAACGGAGTGAATCTCTGGTCCTTTGATCTACTTGAATCGTCGGAGACAAGTCTGTATAATCCCCATTCCACTGTCTGAGCATGCACAGTTGTAATGGTCTTAGATGAATTCGTGCAAAAGGAACTATGTCCATTGCTGCAACCATCAATCCTATTACTTCCATGCACTGCGCTATGGAAGGACGAAGAACAGAATGAAGAACTTGACAAGAGCTTAGAAGTTTTGATTTTCTGACCTCTGTCAGAAAAATCCTCATTTCTAAGGAGTCTATTATTGTTCCCAAGAAGGGAACTCTTGTCGACGGGGAAAGAGAACTTTTTTCTATGTTCACTTTCCATCCATGAGATCTGAGAAAGGCTAGGACGATGTCCGTATGAGCCTTTGCTTTTGACAGAGACGACGCTTGAATCAGGATGTTGTCCAAGTACGGTACTACTGCAATGCCCCTTGGTCTTAGAACCGCTAGAAGGGACCCTAGTACCTTTGTGAAAATTCTCGGAGCAGTGGCTAATCCGAATGGAAGTGCCACAAACTGGTAATGCTTGTCCAGAAAAGCGAACCTTAGGAACTGATGATGTTCCTTGTGGATAGGAATATGGAGGTACGCATCCTTTAAATCCACCGTGGTCATAAATTGACCTTCCTGGATGGTAGGAAGGATCGTTCGAATGGTTTCCATTTTGAACGATGGAACCCTGAGAAATTTGTTTAGGATCTTGAGATCTAGAATTGGTCTGAATGTTCCCTCTTTTTTGGGAACTATGAACAGGTTGGAGTAAAACCCCATCCCTTGTTCTCTTATTGGAACTGGATGAATTACTCCCATCCTTAACAGGTCTTCTACACAATGTAAGAATGCCTGTCTTTTTATTTGGTTTGAAGATAATTGAGACCTGTGGAACCTTCCCCTTGGGGGTAGTTCCTTGAATTCCAGGAGATAACCTTGAGAAACTATTTCTAGTGCCCAAGGATCCTGAACATCTCTTGCCCAGGCCTGAGCAAAGAGAGAAAGTCTGCCCCCCACCAGATCCGGTCCCGGATCGGGGGCCATCCCTTCATGCTGTTTTGGTAGCAGCGGCAGGCTTCTTGGCCTGCTTACCCTTGTTCCAGCCTTGCATCGGTCTCCAGGCTGGTTTGGGTTGAGAAGTATTACCCTCTTGCTTAGAGGATGTAGAAGTAGAGGCTGGTCCGTTTCTGCGAAAGGGACGAAAATTAGGCTTATTTCTAGCCTTAAAAGACCTATCCTGAGGAAGGGCGTGGCCCTTTCCTCCGGTGATGTCTGAAATAATCTCTTTCAAATCAGGACCAAACAGTGTTTTGCCCTTGAAAGGGATGTTAAGCAATTTTGTCTTGGAAGACACATCCGCTGACCAAGACTTTAGCCAGAGCGCTCTGCGCGCCACGATAGCAAACCCTGAATTTTTCGCCGCTAATCTCGCTAATTGCAAAGCGGCATCTAGAATAAAAGAGTTAGCCAATTTAAGTGCATGAACTCTGTCCATAACCTCCTCATACGAAGATTCTTTATTGAGCGATTTTTCTAGTTCTTCGAACCAGAAACACGCTGCCGTAGTGACAGGAACAATGCATGAAATTGGTTGAAGAAGGTAACCTTGCTGAACAAACATTTTCTTAAGCAAACCCTCTAATTTTTTATCCATAGGATCTTTAAAAGCACAACTATCTTCTATGGGAATAGTAGTGCGTTTGTTTAGAGTAGAGACCGCCCCCTCGACCTTAGGGACTGTCTGCCATAAGTCCTTTCTGGGGTCGACTATAGAAAATAATTTCTTAAATATAGGGGGAGGAACAAAAGGTATGCCGGGCCTTTCCCATTCCTTGTTTACTATGTCCTCCACCCGCTTGGGTATAGGAAAAACATCGGGGGGCACCGGAACCTCTAGGAACTTGTCCATCTTACATAATTTCTCTGGAATGACCAAATTGTCACAATCAACCAGAGTAGATAATACCTCCTTAAGCAGTGCGTGGAGATGTTCTAATTTAAATTTAAATGTTACAACATCAGGTTCAGCTTGTTGAGAAATTTTTCCTGAATCTGAAATTTCTCCCTCAGACAAAACCTCCCTCCTGGCCCCTTCAGATTGGTGTGAGGGTATGTCAGAAACGTTATCATCAGCGTCCTCTTGCTCTTCAGTGTTTAAAACAGAGCAATCGCGCTTTCTTTGATAAGTAGGCATTTTAGATAAAATATTTGCAATAGAATTATCCATAACAGCCGTTAATTGTTGCATAGTAATAAGTATTGGCGCACTAGATGTACTAGGGGCCTCTTGTGTGGGCAAAACTGGTGTAGACACAGAAGGGGGTGATGCAGTACCATGCTTACTCCCCTCATCTGAAGAATCATCTTGGGCACTATTATTATCTGTGGCATCATTGTCCCTACTTTGTTTGGACACCATGTCACAATTATCACATATATTTAAATGGGGAGACACATTGGCTTTCATACATATAGAACATCGTTTATCTGATGGTTCAGACATGTTAAACAGGCTTAAACTTGTCAACAAAGCACAAAAAACGTTTTAAAATAAAACCGTTACTGTCACTTTAAATTTTAAACAGAACACACTTTATTACTGAATATGCGAAAAAGTATGAAGCAATTGTTCAAAATTCACCAAAATTTCACCACAGTGTCTTAAAGCCTTAAAAGTATTGCACACCAAATTTGAAAGCTTTAACCCTTAAAATAACGGAACCGGAGCCGTTTTTACATTTAACCCCTATACAGTCCCAGGAATCTGCTTTGCTGAGACCCAACCAAGCCCAGGGGGGAATACGATACCAAATGACGCCTTCTATAAGCTTTTTCAGTGGTTCTTAGCTCCTCACACATGCATCTGCATGCCTTGCCTTCCAAAAACAACTGCGCATTAGTGGCGCGAAAATGAGGCTCTGCCTATGACTAGAGAAGGCCCCCATCTGAAAAAGGTGTCCATACAGTGCCTGCCGTTTTTTAACAACAATCCCCAAGATTATAATAACTATAAAGAGTTATAATCTGTCAAATATGCTTAGCAAAGTAATCGTTTTAGCCCAGAAAAATGTCTACCAGTTTTTTAAGCCCTTATAAAGCCTTTATTCTTTTACTTAATCTAAGAAAATGGCTTACCGGTCCCTATAGGGAAAATGACAGCCTTCCAGCATTACCAAGTCGTGTTAGAAATGTGGCCAGTCATACCTCAGGCAGAAAAGTCTGCCAACTGCTTCCCCCAACTGAAGTTACTTCATCTCAACAGTCCTGTGTGGAAACAGCAATCGATCTTAGTAACGTTTGCTAAAATCATCTTCCTCTTACAAACAGAAATCTTCTTCTCTTTTCTGTTTCAGAGTAAATAGTACATACCAGCACTATTTTAAAATAACAAACACTCGATTGAAGAATAAAAACTACATTTAAACACCAAAAAACTCTTAGCCATCTCCGTCGAGATGTTGCCTGTGCAACGGCAAAGAGAATGACTGGGGTAGGCGGAGCCTAGGAGGGATCATATGACCAGCTTTGCTGGGCTCTTTGCCATTTCCTGTTGGGGAAGAGAATATCCCACAAGTAAGGATGACGCCGTGGACCGGACACACCTATGTTGGAGAAAAAGTACTTTTCTTCATCTAGCCATCTACCCAGATCATTAATGTACAATTTTGAATTCACAGAAGTATTTTTGTTTACACATTTACAAATATGATTCTTTAAAAAGTGATCTCTTAATTTCTGCAATTTTTTTATCATGCATGTCACACACTGTTGATTTAGGGGATGCAAGGTGCATAAATGTTTCCTCCTGTGAGTGTTTCTGTGGGTGTCTGTGTTTATGTCTTTGTGCTTTGGTTTGTGTCTCTATGAGTGTGTATGTATTTTTTTCTGTGGGTCTCTCTGTGAGGGTGGGTGTGTTTGTCTTTGAGCTTTTTCTATGGGTGTCTCTGCGAGGGTGTGTGTATGTTTGCCTTTGTGTATTTTCTCTGGATGCCTCTGTGAGGGTGGGTGTGTATGTCTGTATTTTCTGTGGATGTCTCTGTGAGGGTGTGTGTGTGTATATGTATGTACGTCTGTTTTCTGTGGATGTCTCTGTGAGGGTGTGTGTTTTCTGTGAGTGTCTCTGTGAGGGTGTGTGTATGTCTTTGTGTGTTTTCTTTTGATGTCTCAGTGAGGGTGTGTGTTTTCTGTGGGTGTTTCTGTGAGGGTGTGTGTATGTCTGTGTGTTTTCTGTGGATGTCTCAGTGAGGGTGTGTGTATGCATGTCTTTCTGTGTTTTATGTGGTTGTCTCTGTGTGTGTTTGTATGTCTTTGTGTGTTTTCTGAGGCTGTCTCTGTCAGTGTTTCCTTGGGTGTATGTGCAAGTTTGAGTTTGTGTGTGTGTGTGTGTGTGTGTCCATTGTCTGTTCCTTTTTAGGACATTTTTACCGTACTACTGATTATTCACATCTTTCTACAGACTTTAAGACTAATGAGACCTTTACGGAAGTCACCAATCCACCATTTAACCTTTAAATTAATGTTTAGGCAGTTCAGGGCCCTTCCTTTCAGCCACTGCCTGCTGTTGTCATCATTTAGTTGGCATCTTCCTTTACAAAAAGATAATCAGAACTCCATATTTTGTTTTCTAAATCTCCTTTTTTTTACAAAACTGTAGCCTACCTCATTACTTGTCAGGTCAATGTAATCAAGTGCTGAGTGTCTCTGTGGGTGTCTGTGTCTGAGTGTGTTTGTGTGTTTCTTTGCGTGTCTGCTAGAGTATCTATATGTGAATCCTTATGTGTGAGTGTGTGTTTTAGTGTATGAGTGTGTCTGTGTGTTTGTATGTTACTACCTTTACAACATTTACAAGTTTAAACAGACACTTAAGAATAAAGTGCATATACGTTTTAGTCACTTGGTCAAAAATTGCACGTCAGGGGGGGGGGGGCCTGATCAATGGTCAAGTCAGGGGCCCCAAAATTTCTAGTGGCGGCCCTGGCTCTAGTAGAATGAGCAGTAATTCTTTCAGGAGGCTGCTGGACAGCAGTCTCATAGGCCAAATGGATTATGCTTTTCAGCCAAAAGGAAAGAGAGATAGCGGTAGCCCTTTGACCTCTCCGTTTACCAGAATAAACAACAAACAAAGAAGATGTTTGACAGAAATCTTTAGTTGCTTGTAAGTAGAACTTTAAAGCATGAACCACATCAAGATTGTGTAACAGACGTTCCTTCTTAGATGAAGGATTAGGACACAAAGAAGGAACCACAATCTCTTGATTGATATTCTTATTAGAAACAACCTTAGGAAGAAACCCAGGTTTGGTACGTAAAACCACCTTATCTGCATGTAAATCAAGGTAAGGTGAATCACATTGTAAAGCAGATAGCTCAGAAACTCTTCGAGCCGAAGAGATAGCTACTAAAAACAAAACTTTCCAAGATTGAACCTATTCATTCCATAGATATTAAGCTTCTAACGGAACCCCTTGAAGAACTTTAAGAACTAAGTTTAGGCTCCATGGCGGAGCAACAGGTTTAAATACAGGCTTGATTCTGACCAAAGCCTGACTAAATGCTTGAATGTCTGGAACATCTGCCAGACGTTTGTGAAGTAGAATAGACAAAGCAGATATTTGTCCTTTTAGGGAACTAGCAGATAATCCCTTCTCCAAACCTTCTTGGAGAAAAGACAATATTCTAGTAATCCTAATCTTACTCCACAAGTAACCTTTGGATTCACACCAATAAAGATATTTGCACCAAATCTTATGATAGATCTTCCTGGTGACAGGCTTTCTAGCCTGAATCAGGGTATCAATGACCGACTCAGAGAAACCACGCTTTGATAAAATCAGGCATTCAATTTCCAAGCAGTCAGACGCAGAGAAATTAGATTTGGATGCGTGAACGGACCTTGGATTAGAAGGTCTCGCCTCATTGGAAGAGTCCACGGTGGAACCGAGGACATGTCCAATAGGTCTGCATACCAAGTCCTGCGTGGCCACGCAGGTGCTATCAGAATTACCGAAGCTCTCTCCTGCTTGATTCTGGCAACCAGACGTGGAAGGAGAGGAAACGGTGGAAATACATAGGCCAGATTGAAGAACCAAGGCACTGCTAGAGCATCTATCAGTACCGCCTTGGGATCCCGGGACCTGGACCCGTAGCGAGGAAGTTTGGCATTCTGACGAGACGCCATCAGATCCAATTCTGGTGTGCCCCATAGCTGAATCAGCTGGGCAAATACTTCCGGATGGAGTTCCCACTCCCCCGGATGAAAAGTCTGACGACTTAGAAAATCCGCCTCCCAGTTCTCTACTCCTGGGATGTGAATCGCTGAGAGATGGCAAGAGTGATCCTCTGCCCACCTGATTATTTTGGTTACCTCCATCATCGCTAGAGAACTCCTTGTTCCTCCTTGATGATTGATATAAGCTAGTGTCTTGATGTTGTCCAACTGAAACCTGATGAATTTGGCCGCAGCAAGCTGAGGCCACGCCTGAAGTGCATTGAATATCGCTCTCAGTTCTAGAATGTTTATCGGAAGGAGAGCTTCCTCCCGAGACCATAAACCCTGTGCTTTCAGGGAATTCAAGACTGCACCCCATCCTAGAAGGCTGGCATCTTCCGTTACAATGAGCCACTCTGGCCTGCGGAAACACATTCCCAGAGACAGGTGGTCCTGAGACAACCACCAGAGAAGAGAATCTCTGGTCTCCTGGTCCAGATGCAGTTGACGAGATAAATCTGCATAATCCCCATTCCACTGTTTGAGCATGCATAGCTGCAGTGGTCTGAGGTGTAGGCGGGCAAAAGGAACTATGTCCATTGCCGCTACCATGAGTCCGATTACCTCCATACACTGAGCCACTGATGGCTGAGGAATGGAATTTAGAGCTCAGCAAGTGGTTAAGAGTTTTAACTTTCTGACCTCCGTCAGAAATATTTTAATTTCTACCGAGTCTATCAGAGTCCCTAGGAAGGAAACTCTTGTAAGAGGGAAAAGAGAACTCTTTTTTATGTTCACCTTCCACCCGTGAGATCTCAGAAAAGCCAACACGATGTCCCTGTGAGATTGGCTAGCTGGAAAGTCGACGCCTGAATTAAGATGTCGTCTAGATAAGGTGCCACTGCTATGCCCCGTGGTCGTAGAACCGCCAGAAGGGACCCTAGCACTTTTGTGAAAATTCTGGGAGCCGTGGCCAACCCGAAGAGAAGGGCCACAAACTGGTAATGCCCGTTTAGAAAGGCGAATCTGAGGAATTCATGATGATCTCTGTGAATAGGGATGTGTAGATATGCATCCTTTAAGTCCACGGTAGTCATATATTGACCATCCTGGATCAGAGGTAGAATAGTCCGAATAGTCTTCATCTTGAATGATGGAACTTTGAGGAACTTGTTTAGAATTTTGAGATCCAAGATTGGTCTGAAAGTTCACTCTTTCTTGGGAACCACAAACAGGTTTGAATAAAACCCTTGCCCCTGTTCCTCTTTTGGGACTGGGCGGATCACTCCTATGGTATATAGGTCTTCTACACAGCATAAGAATGCCTCTCTCTTTGTCTGGTTTACAGACAATCGAGAAATGAGGGAGTCCTTGAATTCCAGAAGATATCCCTGGGACACAATTTCTAAAGCCCAGGGATCCTGAACATCTCTCGCCCAAGCCTGAGCGAAGAGAGAGAGTCTGCCCCCTACTAGATCCGGTCCCGGATCGGGGGCTACCCCTTCATGCTGTCTTAGAGGCAGCTGCAGGCTTCTTGGCCTGTTTACCCTTGTTCCAAGCCTGGTTAGGTCTCCAGACTGACTTGGATTGGGCATAATTCCCCTCTTGCTTTGTAGCAGAGGAAGCTGAAGCGGGACCACTCTTAAAGTTCCGAAAGGAACGAAAATTATTTTGTTTGGTCTTCATCTTATTTGATCTATCCTGAGGGAGGGCATGACCTTTCCCTCCAGTGATGTCTGAAATAATCTCTTTCAGTTCAGGCCCGAATAGGGTCTTACCCTTGAAAGGAATGTTCAAAAGTTTAGATTTAGATGACACATCAGCAGACCAGGACTTAAACCATAACGCCCTGCGTGCTAAAATGGCAAAACCTGAATTCTTTGCCGCTAATTTAGCCAGTTGAAAAGCGGCATCTTAATTAGCCAACTTAAGGGCCTTAATTCTGTCCATAATTTCCTCTAATGTAGTCTCCATTTGAAGAGCCTCTTCTATAGCCTCAAACCAGAAAGCAGCTGCAGTTGTTACAGGAACAATGCATGCAATAGGTTGGAGAGAAAAACCTTGATGAACAAAAATTTTCTTCAGGAGACCCTCTAATTTTTTATCCATAGGATCTTTGAAAGCACAACTGTCCTTGATAGGTATAGTTGTACGCTTAGACAGAGTAGAAATAGCTCCCTCCACCTTAGGAACTGTCTGCCACGAGTCCCTTATGGTGTCAGATATGGGAAACATTTTCTTAAAAACAGGGAGGGGGAGTGAACGGAATACCTGGTTTATCCCACTCCTTAGCAATAGTATTCACAATCCTCTTAGGGACTGGAAAAACATCAGTGTAAACAGGAACCTCTAAGTATCTATTCATTTTACACAATTTCTCTGGGACCACTATAGGGTCACAATCATCTAGAGTTGCTAATACCTCCATAAGCAATAAGCGGAGGTGTTCAAGCTTAAAGGGACAGTACACTGTAAAATTGTTTTTCCATTAATGTATTTTAAATGACTTGTTATACCAACTGCAGAGTATAAAATATTTGAGAAATTCCATTTTCATGCTTATTTGTGTATATGAAGTAGCCGATTTTGTGCTTTGAAACCACAGCCTATTACAATGGGTTGAACATAAAGGTGATATCAGATTTCATTATGTTCTAAGTTTTGTGTAAACAGACTTGCTTCCTTATCTTTTATTTGGCTGGAACACCAAAGCTCCATACATAGAGAGAACAATGGAAAATTATCATTTTATTACTTAACTATCCTGCATCCCACTAAGAGTGTAATCTCTTCTGCTGGCTTTGTATACTTAGGCTATTCAATAGCCTATACTCCAGTATTAATTTGTTCAGTATAGGTGGCAATACCACAGGCTAAATCAGATATTTCAAATGCTGAAATAGGAGTAAAGGAGCTACTTGGAACCAATTTAATACACTCTAGCAGGTTAAAAGGATCATTGGGAATAATTTAAAGGGGAGAAAATTTTTGGGTGAACTGTCCCTTTAAATTTAAAGGCCGTCATATCAGAATCTGTCTGAGGAAGCGTCTTTCCTGAATCAGAAATTTCTCCCTCAGATAACAAATCCCTCGCCCCTTCAGAGCATTGTGAGGGCATATCAGATACGGATACTAAAGAGTGACGGCTTAACCCAAAGCTGTCCTGCTTTCATTGTAAACCAGGCAGTTTGGATAAAACCTCAGTGAGGGTTGTATTCATAACTGTGGCCATATCTTGTAAAAATGAATGTGACGCACTAGAGGTACTTGGCGTCACTTGTGCGGGCATTACTGGTTGTGACACTTGGGGAGAGCTAGATGGCGAACCCTCATTTACTCCTGACTGAGAATCATCTATTGCCCTATTTTTAAGTGCTAATATATGTTCTTTATAATTTATAGACATATCAGTACAATTGGGACACATTCTAAGAGGGGGTTCCACAATGGCTTCCAAACATATTGAACAAGGATTTTCCTTGGTGTCAGACATGTTAAACACGCTAGCAATGTAACAAGCAAGCTTGGAAAACACTGTAATCAAAGTGAATAACACTTAGAAATAAAACAGTACTGTGCCTTTAAGAGAAAAAAGCTGCACAAGTTCTGCAAAACTGTAAAAAAGCAGTAAACTTAACAAAATTTTTACAGTAGTATCTTATAGCCTTAGTAACTTTGCATAGCTATGCAAATGAACAATTAACCCCTTAATGGCAAAACCGGATTGAAAAAACGTCAAAACCGGTAAAAAAAGACTTTCAGCACCTTGCCACAGCTCTGCTGTGGCGCCTACCTGCCCTTCAGAATGATTTGTGGGGAAAAAAACTCTGTTACAGCCCTCAAACACAGAAGGAACCTCTAGAGAAGCAGTTGGATGTCTCTAAGGAAAAGAAACTGCACAACTGAGGCGCTGAAATAGGCCCCTCCCACCTCACGCGATGTTTTGAGGCCTATTAGAAAAACACCTGAGTGTCTATTAATTAACCATGTGGGTTAAAAAACCCTAACACACGCCACAATGACCCCTTTAGTCCCTTCAAAAAATGTTATAATTGAATCATTTACTGAACAAACAAAAACGTTTTTTCTTAACAGTGTCACAAGTAACAAATGAGCCCTTCAAGCAAGCTGAAATTCTTATCCAAGTGTCTGAATACAGCTTACCCTTCCCTTATGGGGATATTGCCAGCCTTTTCTAGAATAAACACAGTCTGTCTAGAAAAATATAGACTGAACATACCTCATATGCAGCTTAGCATGCAAACCGTTCCCCCAACTGAAGTTTTCCTGTACTCTTCAGCCCTTGTGAGAATAGCAGTGGATCTTATTTACAAAGTGCTAAGATCATAATCCTCCTTGCAGAAATCTTCATCTCTTTTCTGCCAGAGAGTAAATAGTACACACCGGCACCATTTAAAATAACAAACTTTTGCTTGAGAAATAAAACTAACATTTTTGTCACCACACTCGCTCTGCACTTCCTAGTTACTTAGAGTAGGCAAAGAGAATGACTGGGGGGTGGAGCTAAGGGGGGAGCTATATAGACAGCTCTGCTGTGGGTGCTCTCTTTGCCACTTCCTGTAGGGGAGGAGAATATCCCACAAGTAAGGATGAATCCGTGGACTCGATACATCTTACAAGAGAAAAGACAAGAAGTTTAAAGGAATAGTAAAGTCAAAATTAAACTTGCATTATTCAGATATAGAATGTAATTTTAAGACACTTTTAAATTCACTTCAATTTTCAAATGTGCTTTGTTCTCTTAGTATCCCTTGTTGAAAAAGAATATGCGAATATCATACACCAGTGGGAGCTGCTGCTAATTGGTGCCTGCTCACATCTGTCTCTATTGATTGGCTAACTAGATCTGTTCAGGTAGCTGCCAGTAGTGCAATGTTATTTCTTCAGCAATGGATAACAAGAGAAAAAAGCAAATTTGATTATAGAAGTAAATTGGAAAGTTGTTTAAAATTGTATATTCTATCTGAATCATAAAAGAAAAATTTTGGGTTTACTATCCCTTTAACTGAAAACGAGCACAGAGCGCAACCTCGATTCAAAGCAAAGTAATTTTAATTAAAAACGCACATAAATAATTGCACTCTCTTACATATCGATTCAAAATCTTTAGATCCAAAACGGGTCTGAATTTATTTTTTTTCTTTGGGACAATGAATAGATTTGAATAAAACCCCAGACCCTGTTCCTGAAGCGGAACTGGCATGATTACCCATGAAACTCCAGATCTAAAACATACTTCAGGAAAAAGTGAGCCTTTACTGGGTTCGCTGGAATGCGTGAGAGAAAAAAATCTTCTCACAGTCAGTCTTACTCTGAATCCTATTCTGTACCCCTGAGAGACAATACTCTGAATCCAATGATTTTGGACCGAATTGATCCAAACATCTTTGAAAAAATTTTAATCTGCCCCCTACCAGCTGAGCTGGAATGAGGGCCGCACCTTCATGCGGACTTGGGGGCTGGCTTTGATCTTTTAAATGGCTTGGATTTATTCCAATTTGAGGAAGGCTTCCAATTGGAAACAGAATCCTTTGGGGGAAGGATTAGATTTCAGTTCCTTATTATGTCAAAAGGAACGAAAACGGTTAGAAGCTTTAGATTTACCCTTTGGTTTTTTTATCCTGAGGCAAAAAAACTCCCTTCCCCCCAGTGACAGTTAAAATTATTGAATCCAACTGAGAACCAAATAATGTATTACCTTGGAAAGAAAGAGATAGCAATCTGGACTTAGAAGTCATATCAGCATTCTAAGATTTAAGCCACAAAGCTCTTCTAGCTAAAGACATAACTAACATCAATTTTGAGGATATCAAAAATGGCATCACAAATTAAATTATTAGCATGTTGAATCAACTTAACAATGCTAGACAAATCATGATCCGATACTTGTTGTGCTAAAGTTTCCAACCAAAAAGTTGAAGCAGTTGCAACATCAGCCAAATAAATTGCAGGCCTAAGAAGATGACCTGAATATAAATAAGCCTTCCTTAGATAATATTCAAGTATCCTATCTAAAGGATCTTTAAAAGAAGTACTATCTTCCGTAGGAATAGTAGTACGTTTAGCAAGAGTAGAGATAGCCCCATCAACTTTGGGGATCTTTTCCCACAACTCCAATCTAACTGCTGGCAAAGGATACAATTTTTGAAACCTTGAAGGAATAAAAGAAGTACCAGGCATATTCCATTCTTTAGAAATAATATCAGAAATAGCATCAGGGAATGGAAAAACCTCTGGAATAACCACAGGAGGTTTATAAACAGAATTTAACCGTTTACTAGTTTTAATATCAAGAGGACTAGTTTCCTCCATATCTAATGTAATCAACACTTTAATAAAGAACGAATATACTCCATTTTAAATAAATATGAGGATTTGTCGGTGTCAATATCAGGCAGGATCTTCTGAATCAGATAGATCCTCATCAGAGAAGGATAAATCAGTATGTTGCCGGTCATTTGAAATTTCATCAACTCTATGAGAAGTTTTAAAAGACCTTTTACGTTTATTAGAAGGCGGAATGGCAGACAAAGTCTTCTGAATAGAATCAGAAATAAATTATTTTAAATTTACAGGTATATCTTGTGCATTAGATGTTGAAGGAACAACAGCAGCTAATGAACTACAACTGATGGATACATTTTCTGCATGTAAAAGTTTATCATGACAACTATTACAAACCACAGCTGGAGGTATAATCTCCACAAGTTTACAACAAATGCACTTAGCTTTGGTAGAACTGTTATCATGCAGCAGGGATCGAACAGTGAATTCTGAGACAGGATCAGATTGAGACATATAAAGCAAAATTATCAATTTCCTTATATGGCAGTTTCAGGAATGGGAAAAAATGCAAACAGCATAGCCCTCTGATAGAGAAAAAGGCAAGAGGCATATAGGAATGGGATCTTAAATAATTAAAATATTTGGCGCCAAGTATGACACACACATAAACAGAAAAATATTTTTGGTGCCAAAAACGTCCGGAAATGACACTCGTGTCACAGATGACGCAACCTTGTGAAAGACTCTGCGTCAACTAAGACGCTGGAAATGACGAATTTGCGCCAACGAACGTAACTTTGCGCCAAAAAAAATCTCGCGCCAAGAATGACGCAATAAACTTTGGCATTTTTCGCCCTTGCAAGCCTAATTTTGCCTGCAAATTTAAAACACTGTCAATTTGAAAAAGAGACTATACCCCAGGTAAGAAATAAATTTTCATAAAAAAGCATTTCCCAGATATGAAACTGACAGTCTGCAAAAAGGAAATATACTGAAAACCTGAATCATGGCAAATATAAGTACAATACATATATTTAGAACTTTATATAAATACATAAAGTGCCAAACCATAGCTGAGAGTGTCTTAAGTAATGAAAACATACTTACCAAGACACCCATCCACATATAGCAGATAGCCAAACTAATACTGAAACGGTTATCAGTAGAGGTAATGGAATATATCGTCGATCTGAAAAGGGAGGTAGGAGATAAATCTCTACGACCGATAACAGAGAACCTATGAAATAGATCTCTGTGAGGAAAACCATTGCATTCAACAGGTGATACTCCCTTCACATCCCTCTGACATTCACTGTACTCTGAGAAGAATTGGGCTTCAAAAATGCTGAAAAGCGCATATCAAGGTAGAAATCTTAGCACAAACTTACTTCACCACCTCCATAGGATGCAAAGTTTGTAAAACTAAATTGTGGGTGTGGTGAGGGGTGTATTTATAGGCATTTTGGAGGTTTGGGAAACTTTGCCCCTCCTGGTAGGATTGTATATCCTATACGTCACAAGCTCATGGACTCTTGCCAATTACATGAAAAAACATAATTTATGCTTACCCGATAAATTTATTTCTCTTGTAGTGTATCCAGTCCACGGATCATCCATTACTTGTGGGATATTCTCCTTCCCAACAGGAAGTTGCAAGAGGATCACCCACAGCAGAGCTGCTATATAGCTCCTCCCCTCACTGCCATATCCAGTCATTCGACCGAAACAAGCCGAGAAAGGAGAAACCATAGGGTGCAGTGGTGACTGTAGTTTAATTAAAATTTAGACCTCCCTGAAAAGGACAGGGCGGGCCGTGGACTGGATACACTACAAGAGAAATACATTTATCAGGTAAGCATAAATTATGTTTTCTCTTGTTAAGTGTATCCAGTCCACGGATCATCCATTACTTGTGGGATACCAATACCAAAGCTAAAGTACACGGATGATGGGAGGGACAAGGCAGGAACTTAAACGGAAGGAACCACTGCCTTTAGAACCTTTCTCCCAAAAACAGCCTCCGAAGAAGCAAAAGTATCAAATTTGTAAAATTTGGAAAAGGTATGAAGCGAAGACCAAGTTGCAGCCTTGCAAATCTGTTCAACAGAGGCCTCATTTTTAAAGGCCCAGGTGGAAGCCACAGCTCTAGTAGAATGAGCTGTAATCCTTTCAGGAGGCTGCTGTCCAGCAGTCTCATAGGCTAAACGGATTATACTCCGAAGCCAAAAAGAAAGAGTTGCCGAGGCCTTCTGACCTCTCCTCTGTCCAGAGTAAACAACAAACAGGTTAGATGTTTGGCGAAAATCTTTAGTAGCCTGCAAGTAAAACTTCAAGGCACGGACTACGTCTAGATTATGCAAAAGACGTTCCTTCTTTGAAGAAGGATTAGGACATAATGATGGAACAACAATCTCTTGATTGATATTCTTGTTAGAAACCACCTTAGGTAAAAACCAAGGTTTTGTACGCAGAACAACTTTATCTGAATGAAAGATCAGATAAGGAGAATCACAATGTAAGGCAGATAACTCCGAGACTCTTCGAGCCGAGGAAATAGCCATCAGAAAAAGAACTTTCCATGAAAGAAGTTTGATATCAATAGAATAAAGGGGTTCAAACGGAACCCCTTGAAGAACTTTAAAGGGGTTCCATGGAGGAGCAAAAGGTTTAAACACAGGCTTAATACTAACTAAAGCCTGACAAAATGCCTGAACGTCTGGAACTTCTGCCAGACGCTTGTGTAAAAGAATAGACAGAGCAGAAATCTGTCCCTTTAAAGAACTAGCTGATAATCCTTTGTCCAAACCCTCTTGGAGGAAGGACAATATCCAAGGAATCCTAACCCTACTCCATGAGTAATTCTTGGATTCACACCAATGAAGATATTTACGCCATATCTTGTGGTAAATTTTCCTGGTGACAGGCTTTCGTGCCTGTATTAAGGTATCAATTACTGACTCGGAGAAGCCACGCTTTGATAGGATCAAGCGTTCAATCTCCATGCAGTCAGTCTCAGAGAAAGTAGATTCGGATGATTGAAAGGACCTTGTATTAGAAGGTCTTGTCTCAGAGGCAAAGTCCATGGTGGAAAGGATGACATGTCCACTAGGTCTGCATACCAGGTCCTGCGTGGCCACGCAGGCGCTATCAATATCACTGATGCTCTTTCCTGTTTGATTTTGGCAATCAGACGAGGGAGCAGAGGAAACGGTGGAAACACATAAGCCAGGTTGAAGAACCAAGGCGCTGCTAGAGCATCTATCAGTGCCGCTTCTGGGTCCCTGGACCTGGATCCGTAACAAGGAAGCTTGGCGTTCTGGCGAGACACCATGAGATCCAATTCTGGTTTGCCCCCAACGGAGAACCAATTGAGCAAACACCTCCGGATGGAGTTCCCATTCCCCCGGATGAAAAGTCTGACGACTTAGAAAATCCGCCTCCCAGTTCTCTACACCTGGGATATGGATCGCTGACAGGTGGCAAGAGTGAGTCTCTGCCCAGCGAATTATCTTGGAGACTTCTGACATCACTAGGGAACTCCTGGTTCCCCCTTGATGGTTGATGTAAGCCACAGTCGTGATGTTGTCCGACTGAAATCTGATGAACCTCAGTGTTGCTAGCTGAGGCCAAGCCAGAAGAGCATTGAATATTGCTCTTAACTCCAGAATATTTATTGGGAGGAGTTTCTTCTCCTGAGTCCATGAACCCTGAGCCTTCAGGGAGTTCCAGACTGCACCCCAACCTAGAAGGCTGGCATCTGTTGTTACAATTGTCCAATCTGGTCTGCGAAAGGTCATACCCTTGGACAGATGGGCCCGAGATAACCACCAAAGAAGAGAACCTCTGGTTTCCTGATCCAGATTTAGTAGAGGGGACAAATCTGTGTAATCCCCATTCCACTGACTGAGCATGCATCATTGCAGCGGTCTGAGATACAGGCGCGCGAATGGCACTATGTCCATCGCCGCTACCATTAAGCCGATTACTTCCATGCACTGAGCCACCGTGGGGCGCGGAATGGAGTGAAGAACACGGCAAACATTTAGAAGTTTTGATAACCTGGACTCCGTCAGGTAAATTTTCATTTCTACAGAATCTATTAGAGTCCCTAGGAAGGAAACCCTTGTGAGAGGAGATAGAGAACTCTTTTCTTCGTTCACTTTCCACCCATGCAACCTCAGGAATGCCAGAACTATCTCTGTATGAGATTTGGCAATTTGAAAGCTTGACGCCTGTATCAGGATGTCGTCCAGGTAAGGAGCCACCGCTATGCCTCGCGGTCGTAGGACCGCCAGAAGTGAGCCCAGAACCTTTGTAAAAATTCTTGGGGCTTTAGCCAACCCGAATGGAAGAGCTACAAATTGGTAATGCCTGTCTAGAAAGGCAAACCTCAGGAACTGATGAGGATTCTTGTGAATCGGAATGTGAAGGTAGGCATCCTTTAAGTCCACTGTGGTCATGTACTGACCCTCTTGGATCATGGGTAAAATGGTTCGAATAGTTTCCATCTTGAATGACGGAACTCTGAGGAATTTGTTTAGGATCTTTAAATCCAAAATTGGTCTGAAGGTTCCCTCTTTTTTGGGAACCACAAACAGATTTGAATAAAACCCCTGCCCTTGTGCCGTCTGCGGAACTGGATGGATCACTCCCATTACAAGGAGATCTTGTACGCAGCTTAGGAATGCCTCTTTCTTTATCTGGTTTGCAGATAATCTTGAAAGGTGAAATCTCCCTTGTGGAGGAGAAGCTTTGAAGTCCAGAAGATATCCCTGAGATATGATCTCCAACGCCCAGGGATCCTGAACATCTCTTGCCCACGCCTGGGCGAAGAGAGAGAGTATGCCCCCTACTAGATCCGTTGTCGGATAGGGGGCCGCTCCTTCATGCTGTCTTAGAGGCAGCAGCAGGCTTTCTGGCCTGCTTGCCCTTGTTCCAGGACTGGTTAGGTTTCCAGGCCTGCTTGGATTGAGCAAAAGTTCCCTCTTGTTTTGAAGCAGAGGAAGTTGATGCTGCACCTGCCTTGAAATTTCGAAAGGCACGAAAATTAGACTGTTTGGCCTTTGATTTGGCCCTGTCCTGAGGAAGGGTATGTCAGCAATAATTTCTTTCAAACCAGGCCCGAATAAGGTCTGCCCCTTGAAAGGAATGTTGAGTAATTTAGACTTTGAAGTCACATCAGCTGACCAGGATTTGAGCCATAGCGCCCTACGCGCCTGGATGGCGAATCCGGAATTCTTAGCCGTTAGTTTAGTCAAATGAACAATGGCATCAGAAACAAATGAGTTAGCTAGCTTAAGAGTTCTAAGCTTGTCAACAATTTCAGTCAATGGAGCTGTATGGATGGCCTCTTCCAGGGCCTCAAACCAGAATGCCGCCGCAGCAGTGACAGGCGCAATGCATGCAAGGGGCTGTAAAATAAAACCTTGTTGAATAAACATTTTCTTAAGGTAACCCTCTAATTTTTTATCCATTGGATCTGAAAAAGCACAACTGTCCTCAACCGGGATAGTGGTACGCTTTGCTAAAGTAGAAACCTCCCTCCACCTTAGGGACAGTCTGCCATAAGTCCCGTGTAGTGGCATCTATTGGAAACATTTTTCTAAATATAGGAGGTGGGGAAAAGGGCACACCGGGCCTATCCCACTCCTTACTAATAATTTCTGTAAGCCTTTTAGGTATTGGAAAAAACATGATTTATGTAAGAACTTACCTGATAAATTCATTTCTTTCATATTAGCAAGAGTCCATGAGCTAGTGACGTATGGGATATACATTCCTACCAGGAGGGGCAAAGTTTCCCAAACCTCAAA
Source organism: Bombina bombina (assembly GCF_027579735.1). NCBI lineage: Eukaryota > Metazoa > Chordata > Amphibia > Anura > Bombinatoridae > Bombina > Bombina bombina. The sequence goes on along the minus strand of NC_069500.1, from coordinate 488,237,363 downwards.
ATGCCTATAAATACACCCCTCACCACACCCACAATTCAGTTTAACGAATAGCCAAGAAGTGGGGTGATAAAAAAGTGCGAAAGCATATAAAATAAGGAATTGGAATAATTGTGCTTTATACAAAATCATAACCACCACAAAAAAAGGGCGGGCCTCATGGACTCTTGCTAATATGAAAGAAATGAATTTATCAGGTAAGTTCTTACATAAATTATGTTTTCTTTCATGTAATTAGCAAGAGTCCATGAGCTAGTGACGTATGGGATAATGACTACCCAAGATGTGGATCTTTCCACACAAGAGTCCCTAGAGAGGGAGGGACAAAATAAAGACAGCCAATTCCTGCTGAAAATAATCCACACCCAAAATAAAGTTTAATGAAAAACATAAGCAGAAGATTCAAACTGAAACCGCTGCCTGAAGTACTTTTCTACCAAAAACTGCTTCAGAAGAAGAAGAAAATACATCAAAATGGTAGAATTTAGTAAAAGTATGCAAAGAGGACCAAGTTGCTGCTTTGCAAATCTGATCAACCGAAGCTTCATTCCTAAACGCCCAGGAAGTAGAAACTGACCTAGTAGAATGAGCTGTAATTTTCTGAGGCGGAGTTTTACCCGACTCAACATAGGCAAGATGAATTAAAGATTTCAACCAAGATGCCAAAGAAATGGCAGAAGCTTTCTGGCCTTTTCTAGAACCGGAAAAGATAACAAATAGACTAGAAGTCTTTCTGAAAGATTTAGTAGCTTCAACATAATATTTCAAAGCTCTAACAACATCCAAAGAATGCAACGATTTCTCCTTAGAATTCTTAGGATTAGGACATAATGAAGGAACCACAATTTCTCTACTAATGTTGTTGGAAGTCACAACTTTAGGTAAAAATTCAAAAGAAGTTCGCAACACCGCCTTATCCTGATGAAAAATCAGAAAAGGAGACTCACAAGAAAGAGCAGATAATTCAGAAACTCTTCTGGCAGAAGAGATGGCCAAAAGGAACAAAACTTTCCAAGAAAGTAATTTAATGTCCAATGAATGCATAGGTTCAAATGGAGGAGCTTGAAGAGCCCCCAGAACCAAATTCAAACTCCAAGGAGGAGAAATTGACTTAATGACAGGCTTTATACGAACCAAAGCTTGTACAAAACAATGAATATCAGGAAGAATAGCAATCTTTCTGTGAAAAAGAACAGAAAGAGCAGAGATTTGTCCTTTCAAGGAACTTGCAGACAAACCCTTATCTAAACCATCCTGAAGAAACTGTAATATTCTCGGTATTCTAAAAGAATGCCAAGAAAAATGATGAGAAAGACACCAAGAAATATAAGTCTTCCAGACTCTAAAATATATCTCTCTAGATACAGATTTACGAGCCTGTAACCTAGTATTAATCACAGAGTCAGAGAAACCTCTGTGACCAAGAATCAAGCGTTCAATCTCCATACCTTTAAATTTAAGGATTTCAGATCCTGATGGAAAAAAGGACCTTGAGAAAGAAGGTCTGGTCTTAACGGAGGAGTCCACGGTTGGCAATAGGCCATCCGGACAAGATCCGCATACCAAAACCTGTGAGACCATGCCGGAGCTACCAGCAGAACAAACGAGCATTCCTTCAGAATCTTGGAGATTACTCTTGGAAGAAGAACTAGAGGCGGAAAGATATAGGCAGGATGATACTTCCAAGGAAGTGATAATGCATCCACTGCCTCCGCCTGAGGATCCCGGAATCTGGACAGATACCTGGGAAGTTTCTTGTTTAGATGAGACGCCATCAGATCTATTTCTGGAAGTTCCCACATTTGAACAATCTGAAGAAATACCTCTGGGTGAAGAGACCATTCGCCCGGATGCAACGTTTGGCGACTGAGATAATCCACTTCCCAATTGTCTATACCTGGGATATGAACCGCAGAGATTAGACAGGAGCTGGATTCCGCCCAAACCAAAATTCGAGATACTTCTTTCATAGCCAGAGGACTGTGAGTCCCTCCTTGATGATTGATGTATGCCACAGTTGTGACATTGTCTGTCTGAAAACAAATGAACGATTCTCTCTTCAGAAGAGGCCAAAACTGAAGAGCTCTGAAAATTGCACTGAGTTCTAAAATATTGATCGGTAATCTCACCTCCTGAGATTCACAAACTCCTTGTGCCGTCAGAGATCCCCACACAGCTCCCCAACCTGTGAGACTTGCATCTGTTGAAATTACAGTCCAGGTCGGAAGCACAAAAGAAGCCCCCTGAATTAAACGATGGTGATCTGTCCACCACGTTAGAGAGTGTCGAACAATCGGTTTTAAAGATATTAATTGAGATATCTTTGTGTAATCCTTGCACCATTGATTCAGCATACAGAGCTGAAGAGGTCGCATGTGAAAACGAGCAAAGGGGATCGCGTCCGATGCAGCAGTCATAAGACCTAGAATTTCCATGCATAAGGCTACCGAAGGGAATGATTGTGACTGAAGGTTTCGACAAGCTGTAATTAATTTTAGACGTCTCTTGTCTGTTAAAGACAGAGTCATGGACACTGAATCCATCTGGAAACCCAGAAAGGTTACCCTTGTCTGAGGAATCAATGAACTTTTTGGTAAATTGATCCTCCAACCATGATCTTGAAGAAACAACACAAGTCGATTCGTATGAGATTCTGCTAAATGTAAAGACTGAGCAAGTACCAAGATATCGTCCAAATAAGGAAATACCACAATACCCTGTTCTCTGATTACAGACAGAAGGGCACCGAGAACCTTTGTAAAAATTCTTGGAGCTGTAGCTAGGCCAAACGGCAGAGCCACAAACTGGTAATGCTTGTCCAGAAAAGAGAATCTCAGGAACTGATAATGATCTGGATGAATCGGAATATGCAGATATGCATCCTGTAAATCTATTGTGGACATATAATTCCCTTGCTGAACAAAAGGCAAGATAGTCCTTACAGTTACCATCTTGAACGTTGGTATTCTTACATAACGATTCAATATTTTTAGATCCAGAACTGGTCTGAAGGAATTCTCCTTCTTTGGTACAATGAAGAGATTTGAATAAAACCCCATCCCCTGTTCCGGAACTGGAACTGGCATAATTACTCCAGTCAACTCTAGATCTGAAACACAATTCAGAAATGCTTGAGCTTTTACTGGATTTACTGGGACACGGGAAAGAAAAAATCTCTTTGCAGGAGGTCTCATCTTGAAACCAATTCTGTACCCTTCTGAAACAATGTTCTGAATCCAAAGATTGTGAACAGAATTGATCCAAATTTCCTTGAAAAAACGTAACCTGCCCCCTACTAGCTGAGCTGGAATGAGGGCCGCACCTTCATGTGGACTTAGAAGCAGGCTTTGCCCTTCTAGCTGGCTTGGATTTATTCCAGACTGGAGATGGTTTCCAAACTGAAACTGCTCCTGAGGATGAAGGATCAGGCTTTTGTTCTTTGTTGAAACGAAAGGAACGAAAACGAATATTAGCCCTGTTTTTACCCTTAGATTTTTTATCCTGTGGTAAAAAAGTTCCTTTCCCACCAGTAACAGTTGAAATAATAGAATCCAACTGAGAACCAAATAATTTGTTACCCTGGAAAGAAATAGAAAGTAGAGTTGATTTAGAAGCCATATCAGCATTCCAAGTTTTAAGCCATAAAGCTCTTCTAGCTAAAATAGCTAGAGACATAAACCTGACATCAACTCTGATAATATCAAAAATGGCATCACAGATAAAATTATTAGCATGCTGAAGAAGAATAATAATATCATGAGAATCATGATGTGTTACTTGTTGCGCTAAAGTTTCCAACCAAAAAGTTGAAGCTGCAGCAACATCAGCCAAAGATATAGCAGGTCTAAGAAGATTACCTGAACACAGATAAGCTTTTCTTAGCAAGGATTCAATTTTCCTATCTAAAGGATCCTTAAACGAAGTACCATCTGACGTAGGAATAGTAGTACGTTTAGCAAGGGTAGAAATAGCCCCATCAACTTTAGGGATTTTGTCCCAAAATTCTAATCTGTCAGACGGCACAGGATATAATTGCTTGAAACGTTTAGAAGGAGTAAATGAATTACCCAATTTATCCCATTCTTTGGAAATTACTGCAGAAATAGCATTAGGAACAGGAAAAACTTCTGGAATAACCACAGGAGCTTTAAATACCTTATCCAAACGTTTAGAATTAGTATCAAGAGGACCAGAATCCTCTATTTCTAAAGCAATTAGTACTTCTTTAAGTAAAGAACGAATACATTCCATTTTAAATAAATATGAAGATTTATCAGCATCAACCTCTGAGACAGAATCCTCTGAACCAGAAGAGTCATCAGAATCAGAATGATGATGTTCATTTAAAAATTCATCTGTAGGGAGAGAAGTTTTAAAAGATTTTTTATGTTTACTAGAAGGAGAAATAACAGACATAGCCTTCTTTATGGATTCAGAAACAAAATCTCTTATGTTATCAGGAACATTCTGCACCTTAGATGTTGAGGGAACTGCAACAGGCAATGGTACATTACTAAAGGAAATATTATCTGCTTTAACAAGTTTGTCATGACAATCAATACAAACAGCCGGAGGAATAGCTACCAAAAGTTTACAGCAGATACACTTAGCTTTGGTAGATCCAGCACTAGACAGCGATTTTCCTGTAGTATCTTCTGACTCAGATGCAACGTGAGACATCTTGCAATATGTAAGAGAAAAAACAACATATAAAGCAAAATTGATCAAATTCCTTAAATGACAGTTTCAGGAATGGGAAAGAATGCCAAAGAACAAGCTTCTAGCAACCAGAAGCAATAAAAAATGAGACTTAAATAATGTGGAGATAAAAGCGACGCCCATATTTTTTAGCGCCAAATCAGACGCCCACATTATTTGGCGCCTAAATGCTTTTGGCGCCAAAATGACGCCACATCCGGAACGCCGACATCTTTGGCGCAAAATAACGTCAAAAAAATGACGCAACTTCCGGCGACACGTATGACGCCGGAAACGGAAAATAATTTTTGCGCCAAAATAGTCCGCGCCAAGAATGACGCAATAAAATGAAGCATTTTCAGCCCCCGCGAGCCTAACAGCCCACAGGGAAAAAAAAGAGTCAAATTTTTGAAGGTAAGAAAAAAATGATTAATTCAAATGCATTATCCCAAATATGAAACTGACTGTCTGAAAAATAAGGAAAGTTGAACATTCTGAGTCAAGGCAAATAAATGTTTGAATACATATATTTAGAACTTTATAAACAAAGTGCCCAACCATAGCTTAGAGTGTCACAGAAAATAAGATTTACTTACCCCAGGACACTCATCTACATGTTTGTAGAAAGCCAAACCAGTACTGAAACGAGAATCAGCAGAGGTAATGTTATATATAAGAGTATATCGTCGATCTGAAAAGGGAGGTAAGAGATGAATCTCTACGACCGATAACAGAGAACCTATGAAATAGACCCCGTAGAAGGAGATCACTGCATTCAAATAGGCAATACTCTCTTCACATCCCTCTGACATTCACTGCACGCTGAGAGGAAAACCGGGCTCCAACTTGCTGCGGAGCGCATATCAACGTAGAATCTAGCACAAACTTACTTCACCACCTCCATCGGAGGCAAAGTTTGTAAAACTGAATTGTGGGTGTGGTGAGGGGTGTATTTATAGGCATTTTGAGGTTTGGGAAACTTTGCCCCTCCTGGTAGGAATGTATATCCCATACGTCACTAGCTCATGGACTCTTGCTAATTACATGAAAGAAACATTAGTACTCACCGGCACTGCATAGTATTTATCCAGCCTACACAATTTATCTGGCACTGCAATTGTGTCACAGTAATTCAGAGCAGCTAATACCTCCCCAAGCAATACACGGAGGTTCTCAAGCTTAAATTTAAAATTAGAAATCTCTGAATCAGGTCTCCCCGATTCAGAGACGTCACCCACAGACTGAAGCTCTCCGTCCTCAGGTTCTGCATATTGTGACGCAGTATCAGACATGGCTCTTACAGCATCTACGCGCTCTGTATCTCGTCTAACCCCAGAGCTATCGTGCTTGCCTCTCAATTCAGGCAATCTGCATAATACCTCTGACAGGGTATTATTCATGATTGCAGCCATGTCCTGCAAAGTAATCGCTATGGGCGTCCCTGATGTACTTGGCGCCATATTAGCGTGCGTCCCTTGAGCGGGAGGCGAAGGGTCCGACACGTGGGGAGAGTTAGTCGGCATAACTCCCCCCTCGACAGACCCCTCTGGTGACAATTCTTTTATAGATAAAGACTGATCTTTACTGTTTAAGGTGAAATCAATACATTTAGTACACATTCTCCTATGGGACTCCACCATGGCTTTTAAACATAATGAACAAGTATCCTCTGTTTCAGACATGTTTGTACAGACTAGCAATGAGACTAGCAAGCTTGGAAAACACTTTAAAGCAAGTTAACAAGCAATATAAAAAAGGTTACTGTGCCTTTAAGAGAAAGAAATTTTGACAAAATTTGAAATAACAGTGAAAAAAGGCAGTTACACTAACAAAATTTTTACAGTGTATGTAACAAGTCAGCAGAGCATTGCACCCACTTGCAAATGGATGATTAACCCATTAATAACAAAAACTGAATAATAAATGACAAAAACGTTTTTTAAACACAGTCACAACAACTGCCACAGTCTACTGTGGTTGTTACCCTCCTCAAACACGACTTTGAAGCCTTTTGAGCCCTTCAGAGATGTCCTTTATCATGCAGAGGGAAGCTGAATGTCTCTGTCAGTATTTTTATCTGCACAGAAAAGCACTAAAATAGGCCCTTCCCACTCATATTACAACAGTGGAAAGCCTCAGGAAACTGTTTCTAGGCAAAAATCAAGCCAGCCATGTGGAAAAAAACTAGGCCCCAATAAGTTTTATCACCAAGCATATATAA